>NW_027513384.1:1545000-1787525 GCF_048772815.1 Callospermophilus lateralis
ATAATTGAATCCAAGTGCAAGTCTGTAAAATGTAGCACTGCACTGGGAAATCACTTTTCAATGCTGAAATGTCAGGTTTTGGCTACAAAATAAAGAAACAGCTTTTCTTGTCTGGTTAACTTACAGTAACGCCTTAAACATTCCACAGCAGCCAAGAGGAAAATGATAATGTAAAATTGGACGGTGAACTACACTTTTGTCTGTGTGTGGAACTAAGTCTAGGGCCAAACAGAGAAACATGTCAATAAAAACAGTGATTTTTTTTTTTTTGCTTTAAAACCTAAGCATTATCCCCATTTCTTCTGAATTTTGGCAAACTCACATTTTAAACTCTCATTCATCGTACAGGTAGGAGCAATTTGATGTTCCAACTCTTAGTATATTGATCACACGGTTACTCTTGGATTCGTGTTTTATGTTTTAAATTAAATATTTCATTGAATACTTAATTTGAAATAAAGTTTTAATTAGAAATTTTCGGTTTTTAGAAAAAAAAAATCAGAGCTATTGCTATTTAGCCATCTGCCTTATTCCCTTCCAAGTATCCAGTGATAAATATTGTTGTGACTAGCAAAAATACTATCCAAGGTAAACCTCTGCTAGGCAGAGATGAGCAGGAGTTTGCAGAGGTGAGGAAAGTTACTAGAAATCCCAGTGTTCGTAAATCTGGACTAAATCTGGATGGAGTAGGCTGACCCTGCTCACACAAGATGGCTTTGTCCTCAGAATCTGAGCTCATGAAGCACAATGTGCAGGCAGGAGTAGAAACCTGAGAATTCCAGCTCTTGCATGGAAATTCGAAACATACTTACATGTTCAAGGAAACACAGATCTTTCTCTAAGATAAAAGAGCTGCTTTGTATCTAATGGAAGGAGTTACGATACTTACTGCAAAGCAACCAAGAGGGGGAAAAGAGAATAATTGAATTGATTTAGAACCAGTATCCTTTCTTTTATCCAAACTTAATAGTGGTGGTTGAGTGCTTTCCTTGCTTGTGTTGGGTATAATTCACAGACGGCAATGGAGAATATGCCCTGGTCGCTGATGTCTTCCACATCCTGGGGGCTGCATTGTGGAAGAATGGATAGATTCCCAAGAACGTTCCCCCTTCTCGTCCATTCTCCTCTTTTATATCGCTGCCGATAATCCCACCACTCATTCTTTGCAAGTCTGCCAATAATTTGAGTTCCCTGGGCTACTCCATGTGATTCAATTGTCCTTCTCTTTGGGGTAAAGACTAACAGCATCTTTTATTCTATGGCTCACACATCTCTGTGTGCTGGTCTCTCTTTTGTAGCACTTAAAGGCAATTATTACCTTTTCCTCCATATTTTTTATGGGTGCATTGTAAGTTGTACCTGATGGTACGATTCTTACATTTTGCACATGCACTTCTTAGGATTTAAATAGGTGTCCCCCTACCCAGCTAATGTGCGAGACAATGCAAGAAGGTTTAGAGGTGAAGCCGTTGGGTTGTGAGAGCCTTAACTCAATCAGTGAATCAATCCCCTGATGGCATTAACTGAGTGATTTACTGTGGCCAAATCATGAGACACTTTTCTATACCACACCCTGCATCCATGATCTTTGGCCATACCTGAAGCCCTGAGGCATGGAACAGGCTTCTATGGACTTCTAGTACTAAGCCCCCAAATAAACTTTTCCTCCTCTAAAATTGCTCTTGTCAGATCTTTTTGTCACAGTGGCACAAAAGCTGCTGAAACCCACACAATGTAACACTCTCATTTGGACAATATCATCCCCGGTATTTTCCCCTTCTCCTACTGATATTCTGCTCAAATATTGTCTTTCAGAGAGTCTAATCCCTAACACTCTATTTGAAATGACAACCACCAACTCTCAGGCTCTGGATCCCCTTGGCCTTTCTCGAGGGTTTTGAAATTTTATTTTAATTTTTCTCTAATACTTACTACATCTGCTTCAGTATATCCTAAAATATAAACTCAAAAGGGATACTGGTCTAGTCTGTCTTGCTCAAGAATATAACTCAAATGCCTTGAAGTGTTCCTTGCCCATTATATGCTCTCAATATCTGCTGAAGGAATGATCTTGTCTGTGTTTTCTGGATGATGAATTTCCATTTCCCAATACCTTGCACATCATAGTTAACCGTATACAGTATGTATTCAACACAAAGTCATTGAATAAATGAATGAGTCAAGAAGAAGACTTGGAAGAAATTTAGTGATCATGGCTATTAAAAAATCTCCCTCTGGTCCTGTTAGAAGATCTATCAGTGATATTGATGTGATTTTTCTGCTAAATCATTTTCCTATGGAAGATGATGATTGGGAAACATGCTAAATAACAAAGTGCATATAGTTGTAGTATTTGTGACACCGCAGTTGGCCAAGTTCAACTTGTGTGCACATGCAAATACATTTTCAGTGGAGAAATTAAAACCCACATCTGATTACTCTATGCTGTTTTGCTTCAATAAGAATACCTACATCTCATTTAATTAAACCACATCATTGATTGGGGCATAAATGATAACACAGACTCTGGTAACGGGGCTTATATGGAAATCACGTACATAAGCTGTTTTCATAATAATCTTTTTTGTTACGGGGGGGGGGTTGTAATGACAAGCACTTACACTATCCTTGTTAATTAATAAATTAATTATTTTTTTTAAATATATATTCTTTAGTTGTTGATGGATCTTTGTTTTATTTGCTTATTTATATGTGGTGCTGGGAATCAAACCCAGTGCCTCACAAGTATGTGGCAAGAGCTCTACCGCTGAGCTACAACCCCAACCCCTAATTTATTTATTTTTATTGAGGATAGATGCTTCAGAGATTTATAACATCAAAGACTGCAGGAGCATTATGGAGTGGATAAAAATGGTTTTTAATCCTTGACTGAAAGAAAAATATGATAATGGTGTGAAGTTTGAAAATAGTGGTTTCCTGGGATTGATCAACTCCAGGATGAACATTGTTGGAATATGTAATAGCACATAGAATCTATAGGGAAATAAAACAGAGGTCTAATTTGTCAGCCTTTCCCTGGTGTCCTATAGGAGGTGACATACTCATTGCCATAGGTGGTTGTCTATGCTCATGTAGGAAGTATGCATACCCTTGAAAAACTCCAAATTGGGGATAGCGTTTAAATTTGACCCCAAGTTTCAGTTCCCAGTATCTCTTGGAAAATATAAATTGAGAAAGGAAAGAAAGATTTTCCAATTAATCCCATCATCCTCCAGGGCTGGCTAGTTGGCTTTCAAAGCCCAATGTGACATGTTTTCATGTCTTTAGTTCTGGAAAATGGGTGAAGAGGCCCTCACCCCCTCAGAGTTGGGGCTGGTTGAAGATTGAAGAGCTAAGGCTGCGTGAGATGAGGACCCTGTTGAACCTATTTTCCCCATCCCTAAAATAGAGGTCCAGTTGGCTATACTCACCAGGAATGTGGTGTGTCGCAGAATAAAGGACACAGAAGTACTTTTAAACATCGAAAGCCAGTGTGAGAATTAGACTCTTCTGAGAGCCTTGATTATATGCTCAATACTCTCTAAAATGGGCATATCTCCACTGGATATCCTGATGCAAGTTCTGTTTTTAGCTCACCTTCTCGCTCCAACCAAGCATCCAATTTTTTAGCATTAGGCAAATTGTCAAGGGGCAATATGCATATATTAAAATTTTAAATCGGTTCTTGGGTTCTAAATAAGACTTTGGCATTTGGAGGAGAAATAAATGACAAAAATAATAATATTTGGTGCCTCAAACAAACATGGGATGTTGTAATTTTAAAGCTTCTATAATCATATTTGGACAGATAGATTGCAGGAGGGAGATAGCGTGCAGAAGCATGGAAAAGCTCTTTAAAGGTCAACCTCATTAAGACAGTGTTTTCCAACCAGTATCAAGTAGATACTATTATTGGAAATTCGCAGTAAAAGCCCAGAAATGGCATTTCCCGTACAGTTTAAACTTTCTATGCTTAATTTGAAAAGCAAAAAAAAATGATCTTTTTTGGGGGGGTTCCTGATCTTTGACTGGAGTGACATTTTAATCAATAATAATGATTTCTTTGCTATGATTAGGAGAACTTTTGTTCTCCAAGATACTTGGTAGGAATAATGAAGCAGATCTCTTTTAGATCCCCTTGAAGGAAAGGATTCTTTTCAATGCAAGAGCTTATTCAAGTCAGCAAAGGAAAATTGGTCTTTCTCAGGTAAGAGGTGATATTCCTGGACACTTACTTACACCAGTGCATTCGCTGCGGTGCATTCGCTGGTTTGGAAATGGATCAGTTTGTATGGGAAATCAGGGGAGACCCACCCCTGGATCCCAGAGGTTCATACAATATGGGTATTCTGGGCAGGGAAAGTCAGATAGCTTCCTCCCCCTTATTCCATAGTGAAGTTCATTTCTATGATCTTTCTGCCGGTTCTCTTTGTACCTAGGCAACAGAGTGGTCCCAACAGATCTTTATAAACTAAACTTACAAACATCACCTCTGTCATTAGATGGCCACAAAATGATCTGCGATCACCAAGTATATTTCATGGAGTGGATGCTTGGGGATCTTGGACATTGTCACATAACTGAAAATCCCCAGGTGTGCCACGCCTTTGTCTCTGATGGACAGGGTGGGGCAGGGACATCCTGCTTTCCGGATGGGCCTCCCAGAAGCACAAAGACTTGTGTGGATGAACAAAGCAGTGCTTCTAATGAGACACGGTTTTTAGAAGCAATAAAATTTTTATATTAGAGCCATGAAACGCGATGGATCATGGGGAAATTAAAAAGTCCCGAATGCCAAAACTATCATAAATATGGAAAACTACTATAAATGAATGTTTAAATTTTTATCTCACAAATGCAATGAAAGATCCCACCTTTGGCCCTCTGCAATACGACTCAAGTGTCCCTGATGGAAATATTTATTGAAAAAAAAATGAGAAAGAGATGAACGAGCTCTGTGCCATGGTGGTCCTATATTTAGATATAATTTAGCATCGGATGCCGTAATCTGTTCATTACTTTAGCACATTCACAATGAGTTGACTATGACTATGGTTGCACTGGGTGATATGATGTAAAAACAAAAGAAAAAAAAATGAAAACTCCATCTGACAATGTGTGTCTCATGGGAATCTTTTAGAATTGTGGCACAAATCGGTTCTCATCCTAAGAGGCTTTCTGGACGGCATCTGAAGTTTGAAATTGATCAACAAGGTGGTGACAATAGAAATGTCCAGTCTTTCTAAATACAGGGCCCGACTTGGTCTCCACCAACAGAAATTGCTACCTGCAGCTATTCTGAGGCAATATTTGGTCTTGCACAGGGGCTGGGCCAGAGAGCTAATCCACACACCAGCTTGAGTTTTGCCAGAATGCCAGGCTGATTCTATTTTCTCATTTTGTCACGACTGCTACCATTTTCTTGTGACTGTTTTATTTCTTTTTTTTTTAAGTTTTTTTTTCTCTCCCTGACACTGAAGAAGGTGGATTTCTATGAAGATAGAAATATGTAACCGTGGCCTTATTATCTTTAGGGTCGCTCCATGCTTGATACCATGACAGGCACAGTTTCCCAAGTGAAAAAGGCCACCTAGGTCCGTTGGGGAAGCTGCATCTCCTGCTCTGCTCTTTCTGGAGATGTAGTTGCCTAAGCACAGAGCTACTACCAAATGCTGAGAGGCTCAGTGGCTGGAGCAGAATTCAACTCATCCTCCCTGGGGGTGGGGGGCGGGGTGCCCCTGTTCTGGACACCTTCAAACGGAAATGATTCTTCTTTCCTTTCTTTTTTATCTGCCTTCAATCAACTGTTTTTATACCATGGAGCAGTCACCAGGTTGATGTGCCTGTCCACATTTCATAAAGCGAGGGAATACGTGATAAAAATCTAACAATAGCACCATTCATCACCTAGGCCTCGGAATTGTTGGGAAATGTTAAAAGCCTGGGTTTGGGCCCAGTTGTTCCACTCACCCCTGTTACTGCAGCCTGATGTGCATCGGTTAAAAGAAACCAAGAGAAATAAAGGGAGACAATGGGGAAGACAGCTGGTCCTAAAAAACCTCTGCTGTTCATTTTCAATTTATATTTGGTGTCTTTTCCCTTTTTGTTCTCTTTTTCCTGCCATTTATCAAAGCATAGAATACACCCTACCTGGCAGGAAGGCTCTTTCCTACCGCGGAGGAAAGGCATATGAGATAGACACCTACCACTCCACTATGGCAGAACCATAGTGTGCTAATTGCTGAAAGGAGTCCTCAAGTCCCAGGACTGTGACACAGGACTATTGATTGGGAGACATCAGTAATCCATGCATCAAGCAGAACATGAATTGCTGAGCTGACTTTCCTTTCAAGGATTCTCATGGGATTGTTTCACTAAAAGAGATTGGGATACAAATGTGATTTATTCCCTATTCCAGATCAAAATGTTTATTACTTCCATGTTCCTCATGAGCTTCAGGAAATATGGGTGGTGTGAGGCGGAGGATGTCAAGGACTTATTCTTTTTTAATGGTAAGAACCAAGACTTCTTGGAGCCCAGCAGGTGCCCCACCTCCCCTTTGAGGGAAGGGAGCAATTCTGGAATGGCTTCGCAGAGGATGTGACATTTCAAGTGGCCTTTGAAATATTTGTAGATTGCCAGGTGATCTTTGAGGTTAAAAAAAATCAGTGTTTTGGAGGCACAGAGTACCATCCACACCAGGCCCCATCTTTGAGATCTTTCCACCTTGGGAATTCCCATTTCTCGACTGTCATGTCTTGCAGAGGAGGCAACTGTATCTAAACATTATTGCGTCCATGCAGGGGCTGTTTCCACTTTGGGAATCCACTGGGTCCTTCTATCTTGGCTATGTGCTGACTAAGGACTCACTCTGCACTCCCAGGCAGGTCGGATGGAGTATTGAGCATCAGTTGCATGAACACAGAAGGAACATGACCCAGAGTTCTCTCTTCACGTTTCCAGATACTGTCTCTGTTTGCTGTGATTCTTCCCCCACGAAGGCCATTCTTAGTGTCTCCAAAGAGGTCCACTTCTTGACAGGAAGCCCCTGTGGCCCACAGTACCCTCTCTCTAATCCGACTTCCAATTCCAGCTTGGATTCAGAGGACAGCCTCCTAACAGACTGGCTGGTCGTAGCTGCCGGCCACAATCCTTCCTGCCTCTTCTCCCATACGCAGGTCCCGAAGTCACCAAGGGATGTGTCACCTCTGTACCTAAGCAGGGCTTGTCTCCCGGGGACTGTGGCATCTTCACAAGAGAGGTCAGACAGGTTTCGTGGTTTTTAAACATCCACGTGCTGATTTTAGATGTGAATTTCTTTTAAAAAGGGGACACAGCTTTTCGAGAGAAAGGTCAGTGAAGCCGAAGTTGCCTACAGTATTTATTGATGGTTGCATGAAATACTTCCAGTGAGCAAACCGAAGGCCAACGTTCACTTGTCTGTTTCCTAAAGAATGCATTAAAAGAAAGGGAAGTTCCAATCGATGGTCGTCATTGCAGCGTAACTTTTCTTGTTTGGGGAAGCTCGGGATCAAGCCCAGGGCCTTGAGCCTACTAGACAAGCTCTCTCCTATTGAACTTCACCTCCACCACAAATCCTGTTTTGTTTTTTTTTTTAATCTATGTGTATGAAATGGAATGGCACTCGCTTTTTCGTGAGGTGGAATAGGTGTCGTGTAAAATTTAGATGCCACAGTGTGATCTGGGGCTTGAATCCTGTGACTATTCATGTCATTTGTTTTGGGTGAAGAGAGCCAGTAGACCCCAAAGGGCACCAATAAAATAGGTCAATGAAACAGAACGTTTTTTCTCAAATTCATAAGCATCCTAGGTGGGTGTACAGGAATGGAAGAGGGAGGCCGTCATCAGATCTAGTTATCCAAGCAGAGGAGGGGTCCGCCTCATCAACATGGACTTTCCTGATCGTCATCTTCTCCCTCTGTAGGATGAGGAGGAGAACCTGGCAAAGCTGACGCGCCGTGTTGTTTTTGTTTGTTTGTTTGGGTACCCGGGATTGAACTCAGGGGCACTCGACCACTGAGCCCCATCCCCAGCCCTATTTTGCATTTTATTTAGAGAGAGGGTCTCACGGAGTTGCTTAGCGCCTCACTTTTGCTGAGGCTGGCTTTGTAGATCCTCCTGTCTCAGCCTGCCGAGCCACTAGGATGACAGGGGTGTGCCACGTGGCTGGCTTTTTATGTGGTTTTATGGGACAGTTCTCGGTGCCACAAACCTTAGCTTCATTCACCCTGGGTAGACTTGAGTAGCATGGCCTTTCTTGGTCTTCCAAGGGAGCCAGGGAGATCTCATCTAGCCCCATGTCCTGCAAAAGGGAAAACATGGATCTTGATGGAAAGGTAGCCATGTCTGCTCTCCTCACTGCCTCTGTTCCTCGGAATGGTTAGGCAGCAGCAAGCTATGTGCTGAGCATTGCTACTGATGCTGGGTTTATTCCTTCCTCAGCTCTTCCCATTTGTCTTGCATGAGACAAGCGTGTCTAAAAATTTAGCTAAAACATATAGTGGAATTTAGATTTCAGGATCAGCTCCCCCCCACCCTCTTTAAAAAGAGAAGGATGGTAATCTGGTAGCGATCTTATTTTTCCCCACTCTATAAACTGCAACGCAGGAAAATTTGTTGTTCGTGTTTTATTGGAGTGCATCCCTTATTTATGGAGTAGAACAGTGGAAAGCTGAGAGCATCGTTGCATGAGCCCCGGGACGCCGGGTATTTTATTTAGTCTTGATGGATGCAGACATTAGCAATTCTTTTCATTGCACTGTAGGTTAAACAAGAACAGGCCCAGAGCTGGCAGTTTTTGTCTCTCTCTTTCATTGCCTAGCATATTTCCTTGTTCCATAGACATGTGACATTGGATCATTTAAACAGAATCCTGGAATACCAACCCAAGTGGAATCAAAGGATCGAGGCACTTGTTCCAATAACCACATCATTAGGTCCTGGTTTCTTTGGGTTTTTCTTCATTTTTCCTTTCTTTCCTGCCTCTTGACCTTTCCAAGGGTGCACAACCACTGAGCCCCATCCCCAGCCCTTCTTTATTTTTTATTTTGAGTTTCTTAGTACTTTGCTTTTGCTGAGGCTGATCTTGAACTTGCAATCCTCCAGCCTCAGCCTCCAGAGCTGCTGGGATTACAGGTGTGCACCATTGTGGCCGTCCCTACCAAACTTTTTTTGTTCATTTTCTTCTTTTCTCCCTTGTTTTCTTTATTTTAAACTATGCCTCTGCAGATCATCATCAACATGGGTAACATTCTTGAAGAAGTAGCATGCACCCCTGCTTATGATAAGTGGAAGAAATCCTAAGATTACGAATTCTGGGTCCTTCTGTTCCTACTCTATTTCTGACTTCCCGTTGCCCTTGGAATAGTTACTTTTATGAATGTGGTTGTCTTTAGAAGCCTAATCTAAAAAGGGACACTGTTGCCTCCAACTTTTTTTTTTAACCTAGCTCTTCTGTTATTATAAATATTGCTAAAGAAGAAAAGATGGATGTTTATAGAATATGATGGGGGTACCTACAAGATTATTAAAATCTTATTTTTGAAATCTGACTGCAAGAATTTGTAGCTGCCATCACCGATTGGCTACATTATCATGGCAATTATATAAAGTTTCAAAGCTACTGTTTCCTTATTAACTTATAATGCTGTGACTTCTAAGAGTATGGGCATCACAGAGTTTTGGTGACAAATTAGATACTATATATCTCTTATTCTAAGCTAAGAAATGTTGATCATCTGAGACAAAAAAAAATATATATGGGTTGTCTTTGCTTGGTCCTTTTTTTTTTTTACAAAAATTAGGAAAAAATGGAATTTTTTTCAAAGAAATTCCTCCTTCTTAGGTAAAATGTAGATATCGACCATGAATCTCCATCCAAAGGGTGACATTAGGGTTTGCATCTGTATGTGTCACCCCAGGTGTCAGTCTTTCTCTTTTGATTCTCTAAGTCATTTGGATAAAATATTAAAGCTCGCTGAGATCAGATGCTGTAGATTAGAAGGAGGAAATGGTTGGAGAAAATGAAATCAGTCTATTTTACATTTGTATAGCTTTGAGGAACAGGTGAGATTTGGTATTAATTTGAATAGTAATGGGGCTTCCCACACTTGGAGCACCCTGGGTTTTCAGGACATTTTACAAACTTTAATTGACTTATCTGAATACTACTTCTGTGAGTGAAGTAAAACACTCTCGCTCTACAACTGAGACGATCCCAGCAAATGACCACTGAACTCACGTCATTTGCTGGACTGACAATCCAGAAATTAAGTATATTGCTTGAATTTCCTGATGATGCTTCTTTGGTTTTTTTTCCCCTCTATTTTTATGCTTTTTGACATAAGATTGAATAATTTCCCCTCCCCTTCTCTCTCTCCCTGTTCTCTAAGGGAGCAAACCAGGGACTGAATTGGAACAAATTATATTCCATGCTTGTCTAATTACGTGAAAATGAATCCTGATATTATGTACCATCAAAGGAAATAATAAAACAAATGTTATTTTTTAAAAAAATGTTAATTAAAAAAAGGCTGAATAACTTATCTTCTCTGAAGTTTAGTAGTCTTATCTGCCAAGTGGGATGCCCAACTTGAGAAGGATAGAGCAGATATTTGTTTTTATCTTCAAAGATGCTATTTCTTGACTTCTGGATTAATTGATTTACGATCCACCAGTTCTGTGGGTAGTGTCTGTGTTTTTGCTCGTCTGCGCTGAACACTAAATTTTCTGCTGTCCTGTTGTTGTGGATCTGGGTCCTTCTGAGAAGCTGAAGCCCCATGAAGGACCCATCTTCAAACCCTGGTTCTTGTGATCAAGTCAGAAAGATTTCAGAACAGAAATGAGATTATTGAAGGGAGAGAAAGAGGGAAAGCGGACACTCTCAAGAGAGAGACGGAGTCCTTTCCAAGGGGAAATGGACAATGTGTTTCTCCTGCCCTCCAGTTTTACTGGGGATCCCAGAGAAGTTTCCAGAAAGTCCCACCTGGGTCCATCTCTTGACTTTCAACTGACAGCAGGGTGACGTCAGACTTTTAAGTCTTCAGTGTCACGGCAACTCTCGGTCATCTTGTCCCATGCTGACCTGTGCCAATTGGCTTCTTAACCGTTGCTTCTTACAGATTTCATGGTCAGGAGGGTCTATGTTTATCTCTAGAGATTCAGGATCTGGTCACAAAAGTCTCCCCCTTCTGGGTAATAACTCGGTTTCCTCTTATCAACATCATTTGGGGACTGCATTTCTTCTGTAGTTGAACAGGTAGTTCACTGAGGAATGTGATATTGTCTCTCACGTAAGGTCAGGCAGCTACCGGTGAATTGCTTCTTGGAAAAGAAACCCTGTGGGGGGTCAGCACCGTGGGCCCATTTGATAGAATTCTCCCCTTTACCTCATATGCCCACCATTCTTGTCTGTCTGTTCCCTAACACTATGGACCACACATTTCAGAATTTTAAATCTTTACCTTGCTTTATCTTTTCAGGAAAGAGCTGGGCCCCCACTTTAGGTTGTCCTGTATCTCTCCCCAGAACAGCTTACAGAAAACGAGAGGTGGGATCCCAGATCGAGATGGACCCTCTCCATATTCCCACCTGTAGGATCTCACCAGCTGGCTCATCTTGGGGTCCAAAGGGATCCTGGATTTTTTCCTTCTACAATGTGGTAGTAACCTGAGATCTCAGAGCCAGGTTGGAAATCACAGAACACCAAAAAAATGACAAGAAGCTTAGGAGAATTTCTGGCATGTGAGACGGGACTGATTCTGCCTTCATCCATAGATTAAGATGAAAATTTTAAGACTGATTTTTCTCCCAGTTACAATAAGTATTTTTAAAGCCATTTATAAATCCCCTCCACCCTTTAACAAAGGGTATGCCTCTGGTGGGGTCTTTAAAAAAATACTTTTTTAGTTATCCATGGACCCAATGTCTTTATTTGGTTTGTTTATTTTTATGTGGTGCTGAGGAAAGAACCCAGGACCTCCCATGAGCAAAGCAAGCGCTCTCCCACTGAGCCCAATCCTAGCCCTCGGCTACTGTTTGATTTCATCAATTAAGAAAAACCTGTGTTTCTTTCAAAATAGTGCATATTTTTGAAAAAAAAAAGTATTCAGCCCTTGGAGCATATTGACAAAACACCATATACTTCAATGTCTTTTGCCACTACTTGGAAATGTTTCTACCAAGGGGGACAGGTTCTGATATCATCTTATCTCCTTAAAGCTTTGTAAAATTACAAAATAAAAATTAAAAATTGACAAGAAACAAAAGAATCCCCAAATCTTGTGCTGTTTGACAACAGAAACAAGGAGATAAAGCATTTGCTTACACTCAGAAAAGAATTTTAATTTGCTTATGAATCTAAGAGACACGGTTCTTTGATACCAGCTAGGAGTATTTTTTACTAGAACCACTCTACATCTTTGAAAAAATTAAAAAACTGAAGTAAACTGTAAACTCCTTCTTTTTTTTAAACTTTTGTCCTGTAGTGTTTTGTTAGTCTGCATTGAGGTTTCTCATCACAGACTTTCCCCCCACCCCCATCCAAACCTATAATCAGTATAATAGGAACACTTTGTAAGAAATGCTCACAGGTCCCTCAAAAGCTTACTTTCCATTTCTGTTCTGCTCATTTAAATGATTGGCTATTGGATTTTGAGTCACAAGTGGATTAGGAATGAAAATAAGAAACAGTACCAGATGAATGGATTAAAAAATGTGGCATATATACACAATGGAATTTTATTTATCAATAAAAGAGAATAAAATCATGGCATTTGCAGGTAAATGGATGGAGTTGGAGATTTTAATGCTAAGTGAAGTTAGCCAATCCCCAAAAAACCAAATGCTGAATGTTTTCTCTGATATAAGGAGGCTGATTCATAGTGGGATAGGGAGGGGGAGCATGGGAGGAATAGATGAACTCTAGATAGGGGAGAGGGGTGGGAGGGGAAGGGAGGGGCAGGGGGTTAGTAAGGATGGTGGAATGTGATGGACATCATTTTCCAAAGTACATGTATGAAGACACAAATTGGGTGTCAGCCTACTTTATATACAACCAGAGATATGAAAAATTGTGGTATATATGTATAATAAGAATTGTAATGCAAAAAAACCCCAAGTACATGTATAAAGACATGAATTGGCATGAACACACTTTCTATAAAGATACGAAAAATTGTGTTCTATATATGTAAAAAGAATTGTGATGCATTCCACTGTTGTGTATTTAAAAAAATAAAATCAATTAAATTTAAAAAAAAAAAGATGAGGCATAGCTACAGTATGTGTTAACTAGCATTGATGCTCAGAGTTAAACCCAGCAAGAAGAGTTAATAGAGCTGTAAGATCCTGCACTAAAATAAACAGCTGTGCTGGCCATGGGCATTCTTAATACACCTGAAATTAATTTTGAAAATCCAAGGAGGATCTACATTATGTAGCCTTTCCCAGATTTATATGCACACAGATCCTAACTCACAGGATGATGATAATCTCATCCAATTTCCTATCCGTGCCTGCGGATCCTGTCTGTAATAACTGGACCTCGTATCTTTCCAAACTTTGTTTGAATTTCTGCCGTCATGAGGAATCCATTACAGAGATGGACACGAAGGGAAAGGAGCCCAATGGGGCTTTTTTATCATTTCAGTATATGAATCATGCTCTCCTGATGAAGTAGATTCTATTTATGTTTTCCCCCATTTCACGATTGAGAAAACTGGAGATTGGGGGGGAGTCGAAAAAGGACCCATATAACTCAACCCAGACATGGATAGATCTGGAACTTGATCCTGGAGAATATTGTCAAGAGCCCCCTGAAGGTAGCCACATTATATTTATTCTCATTCTGTATCCATATGCACTAGAGCCATTTGATACCCATGAGTGACTCTATATAAGAGCTCAACAATTAAGAATATATTCAAATGTCTAATTAACCCATTGAAAATGTTGTTTATCTTCTAAAAAGTAGTTGCTTATCATTTAAAACATGAGTATCAGCCAGGCACGGTGGCACATGGCTGTAATCCTAGCAGCTCGGAAGGCTGAGGCAGGAGGATTTCAATTTCAAAGCCAGCCTCAACAAAAGTAAGGTGCTAAGCAACTCAGTGAGACCCTGTCTCTCAATAAAAATTCAAACTAGGGCTGTGGGTGTGGCTCAGAGGTCGAGCAACCCTAAGTTTAATCCCCAGTATCCCCCCACACACACATAAAAAAATATGAGTATCAGATTAGGGCCTGTTTAAGAGCATCACGGTACGGATCAAATCAGCTGACATATTGAGCTTGCAGCAGAGGCTGGCACATAATAAGTCCTCATTATATATATTTTGATATTGTAATTAGCATTATAATTAATACATTAATAATAATAATAATAATTAGCATGACTATTAATACAATGTCGAGGAAAACAAATCTAAACATAGGCCTTGGTGTATTCACTCACCTGCATAAATCCACTGATTTTCGGCAACCACAGAGCATGGGCTAGATCCCCAAAAAGTTGGTCTGGTTAAGTGGTGGTGTGTGCATATCCAAGTTCTCATCTGGCCTCGTCCAGTGACATAATTACTCAGAGCTCATAAATCTGTCTATTAGATTAATTTGGAAGGGAAAAGCAAGGCAAATTTCCTCGTGGTTTAGATTTACTATCTGAGAATGTCAGGAAGGGACATATTTATTATGCTTATTGTAATGGCTTTTTGAACACAGTAGATTGGGAAATCATAAGTTTGTCATAAACCAATCTTCAGTCATGGTCAACTGCAAAGGCCCTCAGCTACGAAAAAAGAAGAAAAACAATCCCTTTGTGGAAGTCCCTCTTTCTGTTGTGAGACTCAAAGGAGACTCCCACCGATTGTGGCTATAGTCTGGCATTTCACAGCTTCCAAGAGCAAAGCGGTCTCCGGCACAACTCCAGATGTTCATGACATTTATGACGTTTGTGTTTGTGCTGATGTCAACTTGGGATGGCATCTGTGGGTTCAAAAAAGGAGAGCCAGGCACGACAGAGCACGCCTATCATCCCAGTGGCTTGGGAGGCTGAGGTAGGAGGATCCCAATTGAAAGCCAGCCTCGGTAACTTTAGGAGGCCCTGAGCAAATGAGTGAGGCCCTGTCAAAAAATAAACAGGGCTGGGGGTGTGGTTCCATGTGTAAAGTGCTCTTGGGTCCAATCCCTGGTACCATAGAAGAGTAGAATAAAATAAAATAAAATGTATCAAAACAGGAGGATGAATGCTTGCCTATCTTTTAACCCATTTGGAGGGTTTTTCTTTTTAGTTGCACATCATCTGAAACAAGGCTCTCAGAAAGAAGATAATACTGGTGCCTGGTAGCTTCTGTTCTGGGGTTTGCATTTGAAATTGTCTGGGTGGGAAGCCACATTGGGTCAGCTGTCTACACTGTGGTCCTCCTGGGCCCTCCTGGGCCCTCCTGGGCCCTCCCTGTTACATCTCTTACTGGGACTTGCACACTGGTTCCCCTCCTGTATTTCCAATATTATGTGGACTATCTAGCTGCTATCAGAGTTCCCTATTTAAATATAAACATGCCATCATTTTCCCCCATTCTAATGCACAACTTCTTACCAAGCAATAGAAATAATCTTACACTGTTTTTTTTTTAATGGTTCTGGGAATGGAACCCAGGACTTTGTGCGTGTGCACTCTGGGTAATCCCTCTGCCACTAAGCTCCATTCCTGGTTCTTATTTTTCCTTCTTCTTTTTCTTTCTCTTAAAAAAAATCATCTGGCCTCTGCTTAATGCTCCAGCCTTCAACACCTCATCTTTTTCTGTACTAATATCTAATTACTCACATCTCCCCCAACCAACAGCAGCAGTCCATAATTTGCTCTTCTGTCCACATCATTCTCATTGCACAGAGCAACCTGTGAGCATCTGGAGGGTAGATCTAGTCTTTGTTCTCTCAGTCACCGCTGCTATCTGGCCAGTGCTCATGGTGCCCAGTGGCTGGTACGTGTTTGTGTTTGGCTTTTGTAACAACTAGGATGCACAAGATGGCTTAAAAATAAGAAATGTTTTCTCTCTGAATTCTGGAAGCAGGAAATTTGAAATCAGGTGTTGGCCGGGCCATGCTCCCTCTGAAATGTCCGAGGGAGGATCATTCCTGGTCTCTTCTGCTTCTGGTTACCCCATTTGTTCTGACTCCCTCTCTCCATGGTATATCTGCATATCCATGAATGTCCATGTATTCCTCTTCTTTTTTTAATATTTTGTTTTAGTTGTCAATGGACCTTTGTTTATTTATTTATATGCAATTCTAAGAATTTATATAAATAGGCAAGTGCTCTGCCACTGAGTCCCAACCCCAGCCCTCCACGTTCCTCTTCTTGTGAGCACCTCAGACGTGTTGGATGATGTCCCAATGGAATAACCTTGTCTTAACTGGATCCCATCTTTCTCCAAATGAGGCCACATTCAAAGGTGACCAGAGGTTAGACCTTCAACAACAGACCTCTGGCGAGGAACCCACATCCACTCATACCAAGGTACCCTGCATTTTGGATAAATGAATGAATGGAAGGGTGGATTTTCAGTGACCCTGAGAAGCCTTTTCTTTCTATTCAAAAGAGAAGCCAGTAATCTCACTTCTGTTTTACAGTCATGACATATTACTGTTCCAGGCACATGCCCTCAATCCTCAGGTCCCATTTGCTCACTCATCTGTGGTTTGGGTGAGACCATGAACTCCTCAAGGAAGGACCAAATACTATTCATGTCCCGATTTCTCTGCATCTTCTGGATCTTGGAAGGGCATCCCGAATGTACATTAAATTAAACTTTTGCTTTGATTTTAACTGGGTTCTTTTCCTTTTTTACCCTCAAAACCACATTGCTCTATATGTGATCTTGGGTGACTGCCACAGATGGCAGGTAGTGAGGCTACTGTAGGAAGACGTACCATCCATGCCATTTCTCTGGGGGCCGATTTTACTGTCACTACTTCAAACACAAAAGAACATTGTCACCCTCTGGGGCCAGTTCATCTAACCAGCAAGATCCTAGCCAGTGAATCATTGATTTCTTGGAATTTGCTTAAATCATTGTATGCAATGTGTGTTTGAGTCATCTTGAAAATATTTGTTGGAAACAGTGTTTTCATTTTGAACGGTGGTTTCTTTTGCAGAAGCTGCTGAAAGACAGAACCGTAAACATCTCAGAGGCTTCTGAGAGTGAAAATGGTAATCCGTTTCTGTTCACAGCTTTTAACTAGAAAAAAAAAAAAGAAAAAAAATAAAGAATGGTTAAGGGCACGGTTTCCTCTTCAGAAACAAAAGGGAATTTGATTTCAACAGAGTATTTATTAAATATTAGGTGGCCCCTTTTCAAAAACCGTTGGAGGTGGGGGTCTCACAAGAACACATCAAGGGGAGAGTCGGGAATAAATTGAGAATGCAAAAATTACATGGAGCCTAAGAGATAATTACCACAGCCATTTAAGATAAGTTGTAGCTGCAATTGAGCATTGAATTTACAGATTGTCTCTTTGCAGTTGGTTGGCAAGGGAGAAGGAAGAGAAAAATTTGTAGTAGTCATATACGTAGCCAACCCATGAATCTCTGTTTCCTTCTCTCCAGTTCCTGTCTGTGCCTCTTTATTTCAGGAAGAGTCCATAAGGGGGTAGAAAATCAAATTTAGGGCTTTGAACTTCCTAACCTTAAGTTACAAAGGGACTTACAGTATCACTCATGATAGCCTGCTTCAGCAAGAGATAAACGTGCATGTTGTGGACCATCTTGAATTCAAATTTTTAAAAAAGTTCTGATAGTAAATACACTTTACGTTCAATGAAGGAAATATTTTAAGAATCTCTCTAGTTATAATTAAAATCACTTGGATGTTACACAGTCTTGTGTATGTGTGTGTGTGTGTGTGTGTGTGTGTGTGTGTTACCAGGGATTGAACTCAGGGGCACTTAACCACTGAGCCACATCCCCAGCCCTTATTTTGTATTTTATTTAGAGACAGGGTCTCACTGAGTTGCATAGCACCTTGCTTTTGCTGAGGCTGGCTTGGAACTCATGATCCTCCTGCCTCAGCCTCCCAAGCTGCTGGGATGACAGGTTGTGCTACCGTGCAGGCAGACACAGTCTATTTTCATCCTTTCTGTGTGTGTATACACACTCACACACACACACACACACACACACACATAAATGACAGGAATGCATTACAATTCTTATTACACACATAGAGCACAATTTTTCATATCTCTGGTTTTATACACAGTATATTCACATCAACTCGTGTCTTCATACCTGTACTTTGGATAATAATGTCCATCACATTCCACCATCATTTATTACCCCTGGCCCCTCCCGTCCCCTCCCACCCCTCTGTCCTATCTAGAGTTCATCTATTCCACCCATGCTCCCCCTCCCTACCCCACTATGAATCAGCCTCCTTATATCAGAGAAAACATTCAGCATTTGTTTTTTTGGAATTGACTCACCTCACTTTGCATTATCTTTTTGAGCTCCATCCATTTACCTGCAAATGCCATGATTTTATTCTCTTTTATTGCTGAGTAATATTCCATTGTGTATATATATATGCCACATTTTTTTTTAATCCTTCCCAGGAAGGAGATGTCTGCCAGAGGATCTAGAAAGTGAATTTACCTCCCAAATTAACATGTGAATCCTAACACACCATTGGGGTGCCCTGAGACCCCCAACAGGGCACACCTCGAATGTAGCCTTTGCATAACTCCTTTACAATCTCCCTGTCCCTCCTGATGGGCAGAATCACAGCCTCCAGGACCAAAGTCCCCTGTGTTCCCTTCTTTGCTAGCAAAGCAATAAAACTTCTTTTTCCTTTTTTTCTCAAAACAAACAAACAAGCAAAAAATGCTTTTGGTGATCCAAGGTGTCTGTCTTTCCTAGTTCATGGAAGCAATATCTTTACAGAGAAGTTTCCAAATTCGTTGTCGCATATCAAACCCAAGGAACAGAGGAGTTGTTTCCTGTACTCTTAAAGAAAATTTTTATTGTGGAAAGGACGCATTAAATGAAGGAAATATTTTAAGCATCTCTCTTGTAATCACATTTTAAAAATAAAGCAGGCGCACAATATTTTGAATTATCACGAATTTACTTCTTATTAAAGGATGCAGGATTTCCACATGGTTTTGACTTAGTGTCACATGACAGGGCACCCTCTTCCATTTTGGATTCTTAATGACTCCCCAATTCAGTTAAATGATCATTTGACTATTTCATGGATGAGAGAAGGTGTTTAATAATGGGAATTTCTGAAAAACCATAAAACTTAGTTATAATCTGTTTAATGAACATCAACCTAGGGGTAGTTATATCTGGATCTGATTCACTTTGATTTTTATTTCTAAGCTCTTTTTCCCCCAAAGCCAATTTTTCAAAAGGGGTTTTCTTGTTTTGTTTGGCTGTTTTCTTTCCACGCTAGAATTGTGATACTAGCTTCTTTGGGGGGATGCACTTCCATTATTCTTCATTATTTCTTGTGTTCCACCCATTATACCTGAACAGTGCGTATCATCAGAAGACAGGAAAACAAAGAGCTGGTCTTCCCAAGAACAAAGTGTGATTCAAATTGATTTTAAAATTGCACTGTGCCGTGCCATCTGTGAGGTTCTAGAAGGTTACAGTCAGCTTCTCCGAAAACATGGTTAAAATATTATTTGAGACCTATTGTGTTAGTCTGCAGGCACTGTGGCGTTGTGGTTTGGGGGGAAGGTTTTTAGTCTAAATTTAATCAGTAGAGCTTAATTAGAAAAATTGGAAATTAAACAGTTTGTATTTTGGAAAACATTTTAAAATTTTCTCTCTGCAGAAGGTACTTACTGTGGTGGAGAGAGAGGTACAGGTGGAGAGAGGTCATCTAAAATATCTCTGATGAGTTGAAGATGGGTCTGGTTAAAAAATTTCAGGTATTCTTATTGCCATAATCCACTATGTACACTCAGATTATCTGTCTCATAATTTAATGTCCAGAACACAGAAATGCATTAAAATAGGCACACCAAAGCTCTTTTTTTTTTCCTCAGAACGAGTAAAGTAACCTTTCCAGTAGATGAAAGGCTGGGATTTAAAATGCAATGTTCAAATCCCTGATCCCATCCTTCTCCTCTCTCTTTAACTACCTACGCCTTTGTACACTTTACAATTTATGATCCAAGAAGAAAATAGATTATGTTGCACCTTTGCTAGGTCTCAGAATGAAATCTCCCCATTTTTCTTTTTTCTTTTTGGCCAGAGATTGAATCCAGGGGTGCTTTACCACTGAACCAAGTCTGCAGCCCTTTTTATTTTTATTTATTGTTTTTATTTTGAGATCAGATTTTGCTAAGTTGCTCAAGACCTCACTCAGTTGCCTAGAGGCTGGCCTTCAAATTGCAAACCTCCTGCCTCAGCCTCCCGAACTATGGGGATTACACGTGTGTGCCACCACATGTGGCTGAAATCTCCACTTCCTATTCTGTCCTAATAATCTTAACATAATCAGAAGCCTGACTAACCAATCTCTTTGAATCCTTGTCACTCCTTCCTTCCTTCCTTCCTTCCTTCCTTCCTTCCTTCCTTCCTTCCTTCCTACCTTCCTTCCTTCCTTCCTCAACATGAATTGTTTTAATGATGCATCTGGACATGGGTGGAGCCTTCTCACTTTTGTTCTTAAAGAAATATTGAATTCCTCAATGAAGTCTTCTTGCCCCGCCTTTCTTGAGAAAGCTATCTCTGTTCTACCACCGACAGCCTTGTTTCATTTTTCCCAACACACCTGCTCCTCCTGCTACTTTTAATTGTGTATTTGTTTTTCTCTTTCCCCCCAGTCCTCTCTGTCTCTCCTCCTGTGGTCTCTTATTATGATCTACCTCCTTTGATAAAAATGTCTCTTCCATGAGCTAATGAACCTGTTGGTCTCCTTCATTGGTATATCCCCATTACCTGGAAAATGGAAAAGAGGAACTTCTCACTAGGTAAACCTGGCAGATAGATAGCACCTGGGTCAAATGACCAATGTGGCTTTGGCCGGTAAGAGAACAGATTCACACCACGTGCCTGTTGGTAGATGGCATGGAACATCTTTTAAAAATTCACTAAAGAAAAATCTCATCGTGAGGAAATATCAGGGAAAAAACACACTCTATAAAATAATTATTCTGTGATGTTCAGAACTGTCCCAGATGTGAAGGAGAAAGGAAATTTGAAGAATTGCTAAAGATATGAGAATAGCTAGGTGTGGTAACCCATCCTCGAATCCAGCAACTCAGGAGGCTGAGGTAGGAGGACCAAAACTTTGAGGCCTGTGAGTGGCTCAGGAGCCTGAGGTAGGAGATTTGTGAGTTCAAAGGCAGCCTCAACAACTTAGCAAGGCACTTAGCAAATCAGTGAGATCAGTCTCTAAATAAAATATTTAAAAAAAAGAGCCAGGGATGTAGCTTAGTGGGTAGGCACTCCTGAGATCAATCCTCAGTACCAAAAAAAAAAAAAAAACGAGCCCAGCCTAGGTGATTTAGCAAAACCCTATCTCAAAATAAAATATACAAAGGGTTGGGGATATAGCTCAGTAGTAAAGCACCCATGAGTTCAAATCCTCGTATGAGAAGAAAAAAAAATACATATTTCAAATACTAAAGAAATATGTCAATTATATGGAATATCTCCTATTTGCTTTTCTCTTAAGGAAATTATTGGGACCATTAAGAAAATATGAATAAGATTTAGGTCATAGTACTGTGTAAATGTTTATATCTAGATTTTTGAGAGTTTTAACTGTGATTACATAAAAGAATGTTTCTTAAAAATATATACAGGACATTATTCAGGGTTAAATAAACGTCCTATGTGAAAGTTACTGTCAAAAGGTTCAGGGAGAAAATTTGTGGGTGTCCAAAGGAGAAAAAACAGCCCAAAGATAAAGGAAGTATAAAATGCTAAAACATCAGCACTGTCAGGAAATTTGAGCATAACTATAGTTCCTCTTGCTATTATTGCAATTTATAGTCTGAAATTATACAAATTAAAAGTTAAGAAAATGCATTTATTCAGTGTGAAATTATCGCTGAGAAAAAAAAATACATTTATTCAAAGTTTCTATCCGTATAATCAGAGGAGAAAATTTTCCCCCAAGGAAGCAATTTCAAATACTGATAGTTCTTGAAATATGCTTATGACACACGGAATGATATTCATGTTCCATTTCTTTCTAAATTAATGTGAGAATCAAAGAGTTCCATGCCTCCTGTAGGTCATAGAACAGAGGTTTTGTGATCATTTTAGGTGAGAGCGCTTATGGTTCATGTTTTTTTATGATTAAGGTATGAGTTCAGCATTTTCCATACAGTGGGGGATCGGTGAGTTCCCTAAACATGACTTGGGGTCCCCCCCCCCATCTAAATTATTTTGTCAAGAAGTCATGGTTGCAGAAATAGAGTGGTTTTGACACAGGAATAATAATGCTAAACGTGGAACAGAGACTTCACCCCTGTAATTCCTAAATAATGATGTCTCCTTATCACCTGCCCTGGGAAAGCTAGCCAAACCCAAGCCTTGAATTGAACACCTTTTCAATAGCATGACCTACCCACGGTATTGCTTTCTCCTGGAAGATAGATTGTTCTTCGAGTATTTTTTTTTTTTTTTAGGTTATAAAATAAGAAGTGTAAAGCCGAATTTATAATGGTTATTATCTGGCTTACAATTCTCATAACAGGTGCTCTCTACAGAGTCTCAATAGCTGGGCTGTAAGAGGGAGCCAGAGTCAGTCTATAATGGACTTAATATTGACCTCCCTGCCACACCACCTGCAGACATCGTACTAACCTGATCCAACGGCTACAGTCCTAGAGGCACCTTTGTTTATGGGGTTGGACCCTTGCCATATCTTCAGATATAATAATCAGCATCCCATCAAAAGCCACTGAAGCAGAGAAGTAAAACAGAGTGCATAATAAGAATGTGTTCTCGTCATTCAGGGTGTGCTTATTTTGAGCTCATTGGACTCCTTGTCTCCTGATTAAATCCTTGCTATCCCTGTTCATGACCATTTTTTACCATTGTATGATCTCAGGTCTACATGGCTGAGGGTCATTATCAAAGGCAACATACAAGCCCCTGGCAAAGGCTCAGGAAAACGGAGAAGCTCTTGTGTTATAGGAAGAAGGAAATGCAATACCTGCCCAGGCCATGGACCCAGAGGAGATCTGCCGTGGATGCACAGATTTCCTGCTGTCAGTGCCCTTTCAGATAAGTCCATGACCCCAAATGAGAAACAAGATATCCAATTCCATCTGCTGGTGCCTCCGCCTTCCCAGATCCAGTTGACTACTGCGTGTAAGGACTCCTTAGTTATCGAGAAAAATAAAAACAACCCTTACTTTTTCTCCTGTGGGAGTCTCTCTTCCTGAAGCATATAATCGGCTCTCTTCTGCTAGAGATGGGATGATCCGATAGACACTGAGCTTCCCACTCCTGGTAGGACCTCCGGAACTTTCTTTGGGACCTCTACTCTCCGTCCTCATATCTGCCAAGTCCTGGGCACGAGATTCTCTGGTTGAGTTAGTATTTTTTGAGCCGTGTTTTTATCAAATGAGTAGTATGTACACAGATGCATCTTCCAGGAGTTGGGAGGGGGATTCTCCTGAACCAATCTTTCCAGAATTTCTATATTGGTTTTCTATGCTCCTATGAGATTGGCACAAACCCAGAGCCTTAAACACTAGGGGTGTATTGCCTTACAGTTCTGGATGCCAGAAGTTCAAACGGTGTGACCGGGGCCGGCGAATTCTGAAGGCAGTGAGTGACTCTTTCCCGTCGCACACTGCTACATCCTCTAGTGCTTCGCTTGAATCTTTTTTTAAGTCCATTTTTTAAGAGTGAGGATCTTGGCCTCCATTTTGCAAGGTATTCCCCCCAAGTGCATAGATAGGTCTGCAAATTCCCCCTGTTTATGATGCATCTAGGCATATCATACTAGCACCCACCCTACTCAACTTCACTCCCTACATCTACAAACTACATCTACAAAATAAAGATCTTCAGAAAACCAATCACATTCTGCTGTATTGAGTATTTGAACTTCACCGTGCAAATGATGGCGAACATAGTTCAATCCGTAATGGCATCATATTGCCTGGTCATAGTATACAGAAGGTATTAATCCATCTTTCTTTTTCGGTATAATTCTGCTTCTCTTAGATGCATCTGGATTGAATTCTTTTCTGTTTATTCTATCTCATACACACACACACACACACACACACACACACACACACATACTGAATATATATGATGTGTGTGTGCCTGTGTGTGTGTTCCTTATGGGCAGATATATTCTTAATAAAAACCCATATATGGGGCCTGGGGTTGTGGCTCAGCGGTAGAGTGCTGGCTTACCACGTGTGAGGCCTTGGGTTCAATCCTCAGCACCACACACAAAAAAGCAAATAAATAAAGGACACACACACAGACACACACACACACACACACACACATGAAATTAACTTAGTGTGTGCGATTAGGGTGCAATAACATTGAGTCTTTCAAATTATGTCACCTGCTCTTTTTCATCCTTGCTCATATAGATATAGTGGGTTCCTAAGTGTCATCCTCCTCCTGATTGAAACTATGAACAGGTCAAGTAACTAGCCTGAAAGAGCCTCCATAAATCCACTCTTGTTCAATCTCTCTGGGTGAACGGTCACCACCAGGTTAGACGGGATGGCGGGGGCCACCGTTGCTACCCCTCCATCCTCGGCCCCCGCTCTTGGTGGGTCCAGAAGTGTTATTGTACACCCCTTGTCTGTCTTGATCCTCGTAACAACCCTGAGAGTGCCTGTCATACTTGTTATACTCATGAGGACAGTAAAACCTGAGTGTGGGTCAGGGTTGTCCAGGTGTGCTAAAACGCCAGTCTACATTCCACCAAAGCCCATGGACAGCAGCTTTCAGAACTCCTATATGGCGGGTGGAACTACTTTGGAAAACAATTCAACAAATGTATAAAATGTTAAAATCTATCAATCCTATGGCTCAGCCATTATGTTTATATCTTCAAAGAAAGTGTTCCAACAGAAAGGAAAACCTGTCTCAATGAGCTTTGCATTAGGAAGTGAATAGCTTTATTAAAAATAGCCAAAAAATAAGCACAGCCATAGCTGTCCATCAACAGAGGGATAAATGAAGGACCATTGGATCATACTGTGGAATACTACTCAGCAGTAAAAAAAAAGAACAGGAATGAATCTCTGAAAACAGGGGCTGAAAAAAATACCAATCCCCAAAGAAATCCATACCATGTGATTCCATTTACATCGAAGAGTAGGATAAGCAATGTCATTAATAATGCAAGAAACTAGCTGTGCTGTTTCTTTGTGGTCAGGAGAATGATGGGAGAGAAATAGAAAGGAATTATCTGGGGTGATGAAAAGTTCTGCATCTTGATAGGATTGTGGCTCGAAATATACCCTTGACTTCCTTGCAATTTACTGTATGTAAATCATTTCTCATTTAAAAAAAAAAGAGTCTTTAGGGGTTGGGGTTATGGCTCAGTGGTAGGGTGCTTGCCCAGCACGTGTAAGGCACTGGGTTCAATTCTCAGGACAGCATCTAAATAAATAAAATACAATCCATTGACAATTAAAAATATTTTTTAAAAAGTCTTTAAAATCATGAAGCCTTACAGATGGTAAGACCTGCATGCATTAAAGAAGCTCTTCTGTCGGCTATGATCAGAGTTGTGATCAGAGTGGTGTAGAAAATGAGCCCAGACACGCAGTAACACAGTAAGTTCCCCCACAGACCTGTTACTAAGTATGAAGGGTAATGGCATAGAGGAAATCCCAACTCCCTTTATTTTGGTCCAAAGTGCCCTAAAATTGGCTTTCCTGACCTCTCCTCCTCCCCTGTCCCCCTACATCCTGCATTCCTCCCCTCGCTCTGGACAGCCTCAGTCGCCTGATGTGCATTTTAAATGAATCCTTTTGAATCCAAGGCTCAGAGCTGTAGAACTCCCAGGCTGCTCCAACAAACCCAGTCTGTGCTAAGGCAGTACTAATTTTAAAACTCAAGTGTTATGTCTGTGATTTTTTTTATTATTATTATTAACCTCTCCTAGAACTCTTCTGGGCTGTCATACATAAATCAGAGGATTATGAAAGAACTAGTCAAAAGTGGCTGTTTCCTTCTAAGGCTGCAGTTTAGTTCCATGAATTATTAATTATTCCACTGCGATGGCATCAGCTCCCGAGAACTCCACATAAGTGTAAAAGCCTCACCTGCTCATTTATCACCTGAGGAGCTGCGGTCGGGTCATCCTTACCATTTAGGGGCTCTGCGTGGTGTTGGAGGGACTTGGGATATGCAACTTGCTCAATAAGTTTCTGAAACCAAAAGAGTGGAGGGGGACTTTGTGTGCGTGTCATCAGATTGAAGATTGAGAGTCTGGAGGCAGAGGTGGTTCACTTCCGAGGTTTTGACGGCCGGGAAGAAGGACGTTGCTTTGTAGACACTGGAGCAAGTTATAGGGCATGGAAAAGACTGTGGTGGAACAGAATTGTCTGAAAGAAAAGTGTTAGCCTACCCTGCCTCTCTGCTCTCAAGGGACAAATAAATCATGCACCCAACATTGAAGATGCACGGAAGATAAGTCCGATGTATGTTGAAAGCAGACATCTGATAGAGTAAGTACCTCATTTTTTCATATACGAATTATAGTCCCTGTATTTTTCAAAGCAAGAATGAAGAAGAATGTGTGTTCCTTTTTGTGTGGTTCCTGGGGTCCTCAGCTTTAATACTTAATGAAGCCTCTCAGCCCTCTTTACATCTCTGTTTAATATGTAATGCCATTTTATTTTAAAACTCTTCTGCAGAAAAAATATATGAGCTTATATTCTTTTCCCTTTGGTGAACACAAGATCAGTCTCATTTGATGTCTCTGGGTATTTTTTTGTTTTAAAAATTTCTGCATATTTCAGAGGTGTGCTGTGTAGGTAGGCATCCATCAGATTATCAAATGCAGACGACAGAACTCTTAATTTTGCAAATGTCAGGCGGCTCCCTGTTACCTTGGAGAGAAGGAAATAAGACCAAAGTTCTGATCTGTGCGATGATTTCCAATGTGTTGCTTTTGTGAGTAGAAATTCTAAGAAAGTAGAAAACTACGTGGTGGTGAGCTATGCTCAATGAAAGGTGCTCGGTTTCACCAGCTGAACCATTCCAAGAGATTATTTGAAAAACAATTAATTTGCTAAATCTCTGCACACTTTCATATTATGAGTGAAAATTTCAGTAGCTCTATTACTTGGAGCTCATCATGGCAATCCTCGTGCACTCTGACTTAAATAATTTTATGGGTTTGAATTTGGTGCAGGAGATTAGAGTAAATGCAGTCTACCAAAATGGTTATATATGAAAATTACCTGCGAGATAAAAATACTTTGAAAGTGCTCTGTGTAGTCAGTTTTAAAGAGACTGATGAGTTAAAATTCTGCTTGGAGTCTGTAAAGTGGTTAAAGTAGAGATGTTTATTTTTCACTTCGTTGGAAGAGACGTGAAACTGTGACATTCAAAGGCACCAGAAAGCACTAAAAGTCATGAAATCATTAAGTATGCTTTTCAAACGTTTTTTGGGGGAAAGAGAAAATTCCCTGTAAGTATGTGACTCATTAAAACAATGACAAAAAAAGATAAATTTACATCTTTAAGGTGAAACCCTTCATTTCTTATTTTACATAAATCTTCTGTATATGCAAAATGAGGGGCATCTACGTATCATCATTGTCTTTATTTGAAATTGTTTTGCTGTTTAATGTGGTACTACTTAAGGCCCATTGATAGGATCAGCCAACAACTGTCCTTAAAAATGTAATATTTTTCTGAATTTTGTTGTGAAAGATTGATTCATGATATTGTTATTAAGGAGGAAAATGTAGTTAGAAGTAGGTTTATTATGGACAGGTTTGGGAATAATTTGTTAAATAGACTACCCATGAGATAAAGTGCAGGTTTGGACCTGAAACTAACCACTCCCAAAATTATGTATTTGTTTAATATTAAGAAAAGAACTTATTTTTTAATAAATAACTAAAACATCTCCAAAGTGCACTTTCTGAGCCATCCACGTGGAGTGTATTTTGACTCCTCTCAAACAATTGGATGTGAGCTTTGATCTGCCCTTGATCACAAAAAAATGGGCTCATTGTCATCGTTGAGGTTTTGCTAACCCAGAGTGACCCTCTGTCTTCAGCAGTACCCGAGATTCAGAGGATGTATTTGGATTTTCAATGCAAATAAAGAATTGGGGGGCTTAGACCTTGGCAGTTGTTGATGCATTCGAGGAGTCTGAAGTTTTCAGCTGGCCCAAAGATGACGAGTTAAAAATTCACATATAGATTACAGGCATTTCGGAACAAGGCAAAAATATAGGAAGCATCCTTGAGTCTCATTTGGTCATCCATCTACGATGGAGCTATTGAATTGGGGGTAAAAATAAAGAATCAAAAGGAAATAAACTGCCTGTTCTCCAAGTTGGTTTTCCAACTTGGAGTCTCTTCCTTAGCTTGCTGTGCCCAGGGTTGGTCCTCTGAGTACTGACCGCGTGAAACCCTGGTGGACTTGTCAGTCTTCTTTCTTTCTGTTCCATCTAGAGTCTTCTCTCACTTCCTTTCACCTAAGTCTGAACCATTCTAATTTTCATGGCGATAACCCAAATTCAGCTCATGGACTCTTTATGATTTTTTTCTCATGTGGGATATCTTAGGGTCCATGATGTCCTTTCAACGCAAGTGGGAAAGAGCCATTTTTGAAAATAAGCTATCTTCTAACTGCTACTAGTTATCAATGTTCTTGGAGCCTATGTTTCCTCCCTATTTGTATATGAAGATGGTTGATATTACCTGTCTCACCAGATTATTATGAGAATTGAGTGAGATGATGAAGATGAAATATTTAGAACTTGCTTTTCCACATAGTAAATGCTCAATAAATCTATTACCCCAATTCACTGATTGTACCTGAAGGGCTCATACTTTTTCCAAAAAAAGAAAATGGCATCAATTAATTCTAAATTGGAGTGATAATGGGCTTGGTGTGTTACATGGATTCTCAATAGAGAAACGATGAATCATATTTAAAGGTATCTTCATTTCAATGAAGAGTAAAAAGCAAATCATCTCCCTGCAGACCGGCTCACCACATAATCTTGCTGTGGTGGAAATAGATTTGCAAAAAAGTAACCTCCTCATTTTTCTTTAGGTGAATCAATCGATGGCAGTGATTTCATTAGTTATGAAATATTTCAGGGGGAAATGTAATTGTGTGCATCATGTCATATAATTTAATGTGGGCAGGCAAACTGAGGCTAATTATGGGGTCAGATTTCCCCAGGAAGTATTTATAAAACTAACTTCTATAGGTTGAAAATCAGCCATGAAAAGATTTGGATGTTCACTCTCTTTTGTGACACAACCCTTTTTCACTTTTAGTATTTAACTTCTTTACGTAACTTTCCTGATCATCTCCAACAAGAAATGATATTTTTCTACTTTGAACGGAAAACTTACTCCTGTATTATTCTGAAAATTTCTTCTGTTGTGTATTGTGTGCGCCTTTTTTTCTTAAATTTCATTATTATAGTATTTTGGTATCAGGTACTTACCCATTTCCCTAGCAACCTGGTATGTAAGTTTGTATTTCTTTTCTTTCATTTTTTTTCTTTTTTT
The DNA here is from genome assembly GCF_048772815.1 of Callospermophilus lateralis. Classification (NCBI taxonomy): domain Eukaryota; kingdom Metazoa; phylum Chordata; class Mammalia; order Rodentia; family Sciuridae; genus Callospermophilus; species Callospermophilus lateralis. The sequence goes on from NW_027513384.1 coordinate 1,574,743, forward strand.
GGTACTAGACATAGAATCCAGGGTACTTTGCCACTGAGCCACTTCCCCCTGCCTTTTAAACTTTTATTTAGAGACACAGGGTCTCACTAAGTTGCTTAGTGTCTAGCAATGTTGCTGAGGCTGGGCTTGAACTCACGACCCTCCTGTCTCAGCCTCCTGATTTGTTGGGATTATATACGTGTGCAATCCCATCAGAAGGTGTGTATTTGTGTATGAAAGTTAAGAAAGGAAGTAAATATAATAGCAAAGTTCTTAAGAGCTAGTTTGAAAAAAATAATCAAAGGTGTAATGTGGCTTAGTAATAGGTAATTAAGAGAAATCAGTATGAATACTTTCCAAAGTATTCATAGAAATCTGAATTAACAGAAACATTAATATTTTCTATGTGGCTCTCAGTGTTGGTGCAAAAAATCCTGGCCACTGTGGTTTTTAAAATGAAATGTTTTATGAGGTTTTGTGTCTATAGGCAAAGAAACAAACTTTGCAATAGCTTTTATTTCAGGTTTCCCAATGACTAACTGGAACTTATTGAAACTTTTCTGGGTATAGTAGGAAAAACCCCACCCCCAGCGCCTGCAGCTTTCAATTTCTAAGGGACTATACAAGCTCCTTCCACCAGAGGCTCTTCCGTGTGGAATTACCCTCTTTGGGGAAGCATCAAACTATGCATTTCATTTTAATTATGGTTCTGTATTAGGATTCTACAGGACATATAAGACATATTTTTTTTCACATCATAAATAACCAGTCCATTTTAATTCATTGGGTGATGCTTTCTACATTTCAGATTTCTATGCCACTGAAATGGAAGGATCTCACTTCCATCTGCCTGTAGTAGCAGAATTAGGTTATTCTCCAAATTGGACGAAAACCAACCATCAATAAATACTTCTTAGTCGATTTTTGCAGAGTATCTTAATTACAAGCTTCAGATATCAGATTTCTAGGTTGAAAATGGATCTTGCAGATAATTTTGTTCATATAAAAAAAGATAACAGTTGCCATTGCTATATTTTATTAAAAAAAACAACTGGTGGATAGTTGGGCACCTTAAGGCTTCTCAAGGTCATAGAGCCCCAGGTGGATCCGGAGACAGAAACCAGGTGTCTTGACTTCTTGTATAATGTCCTTTTTTAGTACGCCATACATCCTCTGAGTCAAATCAATAAAGTCCTCCCTGCTGACATTCAGAAATCCCTCTGATATTCAAGATGATGTACTATCATGGCTACTTTGGAGCGTCACCCCAGAAGTTAAGATGACCAAAGATAGTTTTCGCTTTGACCTGCTTTTGTGTAGCGATTATTTTGCAACTTCAAATATTTTTTTTTCCCTTTCGGTAAAATAATGGTAGTTTCCTGATATTTGGGTTTTCCCAACTTTCTCCAGTAGCTTGATGGATGAGAACAATCTGAGTAATTCAAGGGACACGGGAGGCAAGCAAGTAAGAAGAAAGAATTCTTTCATTCTTATTCAGAGTTAACAATGCCTGTAGCTTCGATGTGGTCCTCAGGGAATCCAAATCTGTGGTTTCTAGGACTCCTAACAGTTGGTTCTTTCAAGAGGCTGCAAAACTTGATGGTGGTCACAACTTTGGCCACATGAGTGGACTGTTGGCTACCGGGAGTGCATTGCTGGGTGAAGTTTAACCGAAAAGCTCAAGAGATCGAATATTTTAATGTTATGGAAGAATACCTGGATTTGGAGTATTTCTCCAAGGAGCAATGCATGGCCTTTTAAATGTGTTAGGGAATCTCCACCTCGGGGGCGGAGAATATGGACTGTCATCAAGTAAAACAGAGATGAGATCTGTGAAATATGCCCTTCTAGAACCTTCCGTGAGTAAGCTTAAGCATGTTTGCTTTGACAGATTGATCAAGAAAACCAAATGGATTCTGCTTGGGGAAGCGGCTATCATAACTGTCTCCTTCTTTCAGGGTTCTGTCTCCAAATTTTTCCTTCCAACTAAATTCAATGGCATCGTATCACGTCCCCAACACACAAGCCCTTCCATTTTCCGCTTGACAGATTCTTCTGAAGGAGCTTAGCGTTAAATGTGCGGTCCCTGTGACAAACCAAAATTGACCTGGTGGCTCCGGGAAAGAAGAAGAAGAAAACAGGTTAAAATTAGCAATTTCTGATCCAAATCTTTCCTCCTCCACCCCTGATTTTTTATTTTTAGTAAGACTTCAATATTCCTTATACCCACTAGTTGTTTTTTTTTTTTAATAAAATATAGCAATGGCAACTGCTATCATTTTTTTAATAATACAGAGGACCCCTCCCACACCCCTGCCACCTTTGGGATTTTGGAAAGATGGCTGAGCAGGTCACAACCTGTGCAGGGTAAGTTGTCACCAAAGGCACAGCTCCCTGCAGGTCTTGTCCTGTGAATGGGGGAGGGGAATGCTGTGCTGGGGTTTTCACATCCCCGGTGACTTATAGACTGGGAATTTACTATTTCGTCATTCTGGAAGGTAGAAACCTGAGATCCCAGGAGGCTTCGGGGCTTCTTTGGTGGGAGAATCTGTGTCTTGCTTTCCTCTGGGCTATTGGTGCTTTCCTGGTGGTCTTTGTTGTCCCTTGGCATCTGTCCTCCTGATCTCTGCTTTCACCACCAGGTGGCACTCTTCCTGGGTCATCTGCCCTTCTTAAAAGGCATAAATCAAGCTCTGCACCATGGTGCACGCCTGTCCTCCCAGCTGCTCGGGAGGCTGAGGCAGGAGGATTTCGAGTTCAGAGCCAGCCTCGGCAAAAGTGAGGTGCTAAGCAACTCAATGAGACCCTGTCTCTCAATAAAATACAAAATAGGGCTGGGGTCCAATGGTTGAGTGCCCCTGAGTTCAACCCCCAGTACCCCCCCCAATAAAAAGGCATTAATAAATTATACCAGGTGGGGCACTCATCTGCTCAAGTTCGAGTTCATCTTAACTATTTACACCTGCATTGACCCTATTTCCAGTAAATAGTCATGATCTTTCCCACCCCCCTATTTTTATATTTCCCCTTAGTTCCTCATTACTGCTGTGATACATTGAGAATGTTGGACTGTGACTCTGGATCTTTCTGTTCCTCGGTCCTTGCTCATCTTCTAAACCTCAAACCACATCATAATGTATTCCTGTTAATCTCAAAGTAGCAGAACAGAGAATAAGACAAACATTGAATAATCAGGGGTCACTCCTGGTAAATTAGCAGTTGGGGCTTATCTGATGACCAGCCAGGATTGGAGTTGGCTTCTAAGAATCATCAAATAATGAAACCAAGCCTGATCATTGTTTATCTGTTTTTGATTCATACAAAACTTTCATTTACAACAACTTGCTTAAACCAACATAAGCTAATGCTTAAACTCAAAGGTGTGAAAATTCAGACATAGAAGTATTAAAATGATAAAGGTTACTTGGTGGGTAAATGATAACCACTTGAATCTAATTTTATAAAACTTTTCAATTTTAAATCCAGAATTTTTCTCCTCTGTCATCATGTTGGTATTTAAGAAATGGGGCCGAATGGGTGTTGGGCCTCTATTAGAGACCCATGGAATTAGATGGTTAGTTCTTTAAGAGCAGATTATCTATATCATACTCTCTCTGCTTTCTCACATCGAACACTTCTGATTTGTGCTGTCCCCAATAGTTTCTATGCACTAGGTATAATTTTATTTTATTTTTTGAACCCAGGGCCTTATGCATGCAAGGCAAGCACGCTACCAACTGAGCCATATCCCCAGTCTTCACAAGGCAATATCTTGGCATGCATAGCATAAAAAGAAATGTTTCATTTCTTGACATCATGATAATTGTGCAGAGGGAGTTACCAGAGATTGGACTCAGGGGCACTTGGCCACTGAGCCATATCCCCATCCCTCTTTTGTATTTTATTTAGAGACAGGGTCTCATGGAGTTGCTTAGCGCCTTGCTTTTGCTGAGGCTGGCTTTGAATTTGACATCCTCCTGCCTCAGCCTCCTGAGCTGCTGGGATTACAGGCATGCGCCACTGCCGCCTGGCTCCAGTTTCCCTTTTATATTGCACATCGAATGACTCACCTAAAGCACAGAGGACTGAAACCCCACCCATTTATGAACTCCCCATTTTCGTGGGTAGGAGTGTGGGCGCAGCATGGATCTCTGCCTGACAGCTCACCAAACCCAGAGCAGAATGCGTGGAAGGCATTTTTCCCCTCCAGGAACCACAGGGGACAATCTATTTGCAGGGTCATTGATCTGTTGATGACCTTCAGCTCCCTAGGACTGTAGGGAGGAGGTCTGGCTGCTTGTTAGCTGGAGATCAGCCTCAACTGCTAGAGGGCAGTATTTCCTGACTCCTGACCTTCTTCAGGGTCAGAAAGGGTGCCTGGTGACATCCCCCCACACACACTTCTCTCTGGTCTCCATGAATCTATCCTCTCTCCTGCTTCACCTTGTGCCCCACCTACCTGGAAAGAGCTCTTCTCCTTTTCAGGGGCTTATGTGATTATATTGGGCTGACCGGATCATCTCCAGGACAATCTCTCTGTTTTAAATTCATCTGATTAATAGCCTTCATCCCATCAGCTCAGTCACTCACAGAAGCTTCTAGACTGGAGTTTGACGGAACAGGCAGGGAATGGGAATTTGTAGGAGATAGCTTCAGGAATCTGCCAGGCATCTTGTGGCTCTACGCGTTTTTAGATCTGTCCTCTAACCCGAGACTCATGAATTTTAGAATTGACAAAGTGCTTTCACATTGCTTAGGTGACTCTCGGGACACTCTTATGGAATGGAAATAACCCTTCCTATTCTACAGGGGAGGAAACAGAGGCACTGAGATGCTCAAGAATGGTCATTTAAAATACACCCAGTGTTCCTCTTAAGGAACATCTCTAGTCCTCACCCTAATAAAAGATGATCAGCATTTATTTTATTCCATCTTCTGTTTAAGTTATTGATATAATTGACTTTTTCTTCCTCTGTTTCTTCCTGACTTGTGCACCCTTTCATATCCCAGTAGTTTGGGGGCCCAGGAAGAACTTCTTTAGGGAAAGGCCAACATCTGGATCAGAAACCTGGCCCTTGGTCAGTTTCATACAAATTTTGTTTGTCGTGGGGCTTAATGATTGATGATACTCCGTCAGCATCAAGCACACAAGGTGCCCACTTCTTGGTGTCTAAATACCATTCTCCAAATGTTCTTTGAGTCTAGGGCTGGAATAGAGAAATTAGGAAATGAGCCTGGGTTATGTTTGCCACCAAAAAGTATAAACGTGTTGGCCAAGGAAGGGGGCATGTCTGTTGACATGTGCATTGCCAGGAGTGGTGGCCCATGCCTTTAATCCCAGTGGCTTGGGAGGCTGAGGCAGGAGGATCTCGAGTTCAAAGTCAGCTTCAGCAAAGGTGAGGTGCTGAGCAACTCAGTGAGACCCTGTCTCTGAATAAAATACAAAATAGGGCTGGGGATGGGGCTCAGTGGTGGAGTACCCCTGAATTCAATCCCTAGTACAAGAAAAAAAAGACATGTGCAAGGAATTAATTCAGTATTTATTAGATAAAATGAAATATCCACAAGTTCACCATGAGATAAAGATAGGTTGACATAATCAGGTGGAGATTTAGATAGAAACAGAGACGTATAGGCACAGAGGCAGAAGGGACAGCTACTCCTCGTGAAAAAATTATAATTAGTTAATATAGAAAGAATAAAGGAAGTAGAATATCATCAGAAAACTGTGGTAATAATTACTGCAAACAAGGTTGGGGGTGCTAAAAGTCGTGGATGGCATTTTTGAGGACAAAAATGAACTTTTCTTACTCTCAAAGTTATCTTCTTTTATTCATTGTTAATGGGGAAATTTTAACTTATATTGGAAAAGCCCACAAGATACCAAGATACAAGATGGTTGATATTACCAGTGAGGAGACATATTGACATTGTGTTCCCCAGCATGATACACTGAGAAGGGGGCACCTGTTCTCTGATATTCTAGTGAAAAATACTTAACCTTCATCCCATCCCCAGATAGCATGACCTCAGCCAAAACCCAAAACAGAAGGACTCTCTAAAATTTTACCAGTCACCTTCATTTTTTAAACATGGAACAGGGGAATCACATTGGTAAAAGACCTGGTAAAATCCCAATAAAGTGTGTAGTTTGTTCTGATAATTGCACTGTGGTTATGTAAGATGTTACCCTTAGGGGAGCTGGATGAAGAACATATTATATGGGAATTCTCTTTACTACTTTTCAGTATATTTTGAAATCTATTTTTTTTTTAATTCTGATTCCCACATTATTGAGCTTTGTAATATTGGATAACTCACCTCACCTTACTAAGCCTTATTTTTATTTATCCATAGAGTAGCCTAGAAATAGAGATTCGGAAACAATGAGTTTGAAGTGATGTGATTCTGCCCTTGAGTAATAAAAAAAAAGTTTGCCTAACTTTATGAAGCCCCAGTTCTTTAATTCTTGGTACCTACAGGCTTACCCTGAATTTTCAATATGATATATCAATAAATCCTTTTTAGAAGCTTTGATAGAATACATGCACATGAACTTGATCTTATTTTATATATGTGTGTGTATGTATGTGTGTATATATATAATTCTCATTGAATTAGTAGGTCTCAATTATTAGGTCCTGGCTTTGATGCAATGTTTAAATTTTTTCCATTTGATTATTTATGTTTTAAGGGTCAGGTTCTTGCTATATTCCCCAAGTTGGTTGCAAATACCTGTCTCAGGGGGGGGTGCTCCGACCTCTACCTAATGCATATTTGAGTCTACAGTTAGATTGTGCAACCCGATGTCCAGCTAATCATGCATCTTTTAAAAACTGTGATAAAATAAATATATTTTTATATAAATACATACACACATATATGTTTATATGTATATATATATAAAGCATGAAATTTGTCATTTAACCATTTTCAGTTCAGCTGCATTTGTGATGTTCACACTGTCTGGACAGTCATCGGAGCCTCTATGTATGTCCACAACTTGTTCTTGTCACCCTCAGACAGAAATTCTGGAACCATTCATTAGTATCAACTCTGATCTCCCCCAGTTCCTCTGATCTGCCCTTTGTCTCTATGAATTTTCTTAGTCTCAGTGTTTTATTTAAGTTAGAATCAAATACTGTTGGTCCTTTGTTTCTGTTTAATGCAAGTGTTTGTTTGAATCTCAGTTTATTATCACCTGCTCTTAAGCAATATTTCCTGTACTTGCCCAACCTAGATGATAAAGGAAATATTTTGTCAACATAATGTTCCAAAGTAATACATGCAAATACTATTTAACAATGTAATTTAATATCCAATGATTTTGAGAAGATTGTGATATCTTCATTGGAATGTTATTAATGTGTCATTAGGTGAATAATTAAGAAGTTACTGGAAAATGCTGCCTGATGGTTTCTACATAGAATAGCAAGTGAATTTTGTTTTCTGTTTTTATTTTACAAACTTACTACATTAAACATGAATGTTTTCCTAAGAGAAATGTTTAAAAACAATAAGAAACTTATATGGAGTCAACTGACCAATATGTACATATATACATATTTGTATAACTATATCTGAGTTAGAAAGCCCAAACTTCCACCTGAGTCTTATTTGTCTACAAATTACTTGTGAGTGGAAACATTAATTCGTATCAGGAGGTGAACTAAGTAAGGAAATACTAATTGAGTCCAAAGCTCCAGGCCTCTGGTAGTGTTCATGGATTTTTGGTTGTACATGAAGCAAATGCTAGAATTTAAATATGTAAAATATTTTTCGTCTTTCTAACATATACTGTGTTGAGTGACTTTTATTCAAGGTTATATCATAGAACAGAGCACAAAAGAAAGTTTTTGTGTCATTGTTCAGAAACTGGCATAAATGGGTATGTTTGCAAATCCTCGGGCATAGCTCAACCAAGGATGTTTTTGGAATTGCACCCTTATCTGTCATTGGGTATATTAGTCTCCTTTGGATTCTTGGACAGGCAGAGATGGTATCCGCTGTGAAAATTTATTATGCAAATCAGTCAACATGTCATATTTGATGTCGGATGCAGTCATGAAAATTATCTTACCTCTCTCGAAGGGAATATCTCACTTTCCTGGAGAATCTGATAGTTCAAAAATCAGTAAATTAGAAGATCAGTCACTATATCAAATGTGTGTTTAGTTTATGAAATTCTTCCTGTGGCAATACATGAACACTGTTGGCTACTTTGCCCTCGCTAGTGCACGAATGCATATCTCCGTCCTTCTATGTGCGTGATAAATATTTGTGACATAGCTATTTACAATGATGACATTTCTGAGCAGCATGGTAGTTCAAAAGGGTGTTAGTGATGATTTTGCAAGAAATACTGTTTTAGGGAGAGAATAGCTGAAATAAAGTAGCTGTTATGATTTTCTTTTTCTTTTTTTTTTTTTTTTTTTTGGTCTTAAGTAACAAAGATCTTAAGTTACAAACATCCTTTCACCAAGTAGATATTTTCTGAACAGTTCCAGAGGGTGTTTGGATGTGGGTTATTTCTATATTGATATCTTGAGACTAACACATCCCTGGAGACCAATTTACAAAAGGTTCCCAAGGTTGGTTTTTATTTTCTTTCTCTTGACACCTTTTTAATGAGGTCGCTCCATAAGCAGTGAGCATGAGGTTTTCCTGGAGCAAACCTGTCTGCCACCTTCAGCCAGTTATTACTAATGCATCTGGGAAAAGGTTTATAAATTAAATATTAGGAAAATGTACTTTAGGAAAAGAAAAAGTAGTGAGAGGTAAAATTTATAATTCTCTTCTGGGGGAAATCCATGCCAGAGGATTAATAATGGAGGGCCATCAAGAAGGAGTTGCCCGTGGACCCACAGAGTCATGGTTAATGTCATAAAGAGAAGCGTAGATGAAGAAATCTTCAGTGTCTTTTATCTTTGTATGTGGTTCATTTCTGTCAATTGTGAAGACAGACATTTCCAAATTTTCCTTCAGGGACCCCCTTGGAAACTTGGGACACAATAATACATCTTATAATTAATGGATATATGTCATCTAATTCCTCCCCGTGACAAAAAGACAGTTCCCTGGTACTACATGAAAACAGTTTCACCATCCGGTCAAACGTAATGTAGGCGGATGTCACTGTCATGTTGGGTTTTAGCCAGAAGTGATTTTAGAAGCTTTTTGGAGCAATCTCACTTAACTGCCCAAGCTGACTCCAAATATGTGTCTTAGGGTCAGTCTGAGGCCAGGCCTCAGTTTTCTGAATGTCCTGAGGTCTGATTACGTTTGAAATATGAAGTTTCAGAGTTTATTTTACAAAGTTCACTTCAAAATGTATTTTCGCAAAATTTCTATAAATAGCCTTTTTTAAAAAAAATTTGCTTTAATTAGCTATACATGATGGTAGAATGCACTTTGATACATCATACATAGATGGAGTATGACTTCTCATTTTTGTGGTTGTACATGATGTAGAATCCCACATAGTCATATATGCACAGAGGGTAATAATGTCCAATTCATTTCACTGTCCTTCCTACCCCCTTACCCCCTCCCTTAACTTCATTCCCCTCTGCCTAATCTAAGTAAATAGCTTTTAAAAACTAATGAGAAATATTGTGCTTAGAACATGAACCCACCTCTGAATACAAAGTATCCTTGTTCCTTGTGTTGAAGGAGGGGGAGGGAAGAAGTTGCAAAAGGTTTTTGGTTAGAACATTCTAGAAACATCAGCTTACCACTACCATGGATGCTTCCTGCTGTGCATATACTGGACAAAGTTGTCCTAATTTTTTTTTCAAGGGGTGGTGGTTACTAAGGATTGAACTCAAGGCCAATCAACCACTAAGCCACCTCCCCAGTCCTATTCTGTATTATATTTAGAGACAGGGTCTCACTGAGTTGCTTAGTGCTTCGCTTTTGCTGAGGCTGGCATGGAAATTGAGATCCTCCTGCCTCAGCCTCCGGAGACTCTGGGTTTACCGGTGTGCACCACCTTGTCCATCAGGAGTTCTAATTGTATTATCTCTAGTAAAGGATGCTAGGCTAGAAAGCCCCCTCAGATGACACTATCAGGGACAGCCATTGTTACCAGGGCATTGTTTACTCAGCACTATTACATACACAGGAGGCAAACTTATTGGGAACATCTCGTCATTCTCCTTGTTTAGAAGTGCACAAAGCGTGTTCAAAGTACAGGTAGTAAATAAAACACGTCGTAGACATCTTTTTTTTGTTACAAGTTATAATGAAATACTGTCATTTGGAAATGGAATGATCAAGACACTTTTCTGAGCAGTACACATTATTTTTGTGCTGGTTCAGGGTGTGGGGAGGAAAAGGAATGCAAAGAGCTTTATAACCATGTGTTTTAAGTGAAGCAAGATTGACCATTAAAGAAGAAAAAAAAAAAAGAGAGAGAGAGAAAAGCAAAATTTATTTTTGCACAGAAATGGTAGTTTTTTCTGGGTAGAGATCTGCTCCTCAGTTAAGGTAGAATCTGACTCTTTGGTGGTCAGACTTGTCTGCCTGTCTTCAGATTATGTTTCAAACTAAAATTTTTTTATAGGAAGATGGGCAGTTGCTGTTTTTAGACACCTAGGATTTAAGAAGACCAAATAAGAGCTTTGGAAATCATCTTATAAAACACTGTGAATCCAAGGGAATGAAGAAGCTATACTTATCTGGCAGGTTTTATTTAATAAAAAAAATCAATTCCTTTTTTAAAGTTCTGATTCATTTCCAGATCACTTCTAAAAAAAAAAAACTGCTGTAATTGTTGCATATAAAAATTTCAAAGACGTAAGGAATGAAGATTTCGCTATAAATTTGTAACTTGGTGGTCGATATTTTTGGATTCTGTTTCAATATGTTTTTTTATTTCATTTTGACAAGATTATCCAGCCTGTGTCATGATAGCTATTATGTGCACTTAAAAGAAGTGGTGCTCATAAAGTCTCCAAATATGTTATACAAAGTGCAGTTTTGCCAATATAAGGAGATGAAAGACCCTCTCTGAACCTTGGGGCCAGACACTGAAAGACAGGGTATTGGATAATGTGTATCTCTCCTTCATTCTTCTGAGAACATTTACAGTTGGAAGAGAACAGAGTGTTCTACAGGAGATACAGTTTTTAGATAAAGATTGTTACAGAGGCGTGATCATTCAAAAGATTCCCATCTTCTAACAATCTCTTGAAATTAATAAAGACAATGGCCTTCTATTCGTCCAATTTCACCACATCCAGCAGAGGAAATAACAGAAAAGGATATAAAATTAATCCCTTCTTTTGACACTTGTAAAATGGTAATCCTCCTTTTTTTATCCTCTCAAAGGATATTTGAAGATAAGTCTTTTAGAGTGGGAGATTCCTGTTCCATTCCTATTCAGACCCTCGTATATGATATAGCTCATGTTCATTGCTGAGGGTCAAAATCAGACTCCATTGAGGATCCTGACTGGGTTCCCAGGGTTCTGAAGAGCCTACCAACACAGAAAACCAATCTCAGACTCGTTTGCGACATTATTACCTTAGAATGTGTGTCCTTTACTGAGATATCAAAAGCCAAGCCTAGAACCACTCATTCATGTGAATCAGCTCAGGGAGAGACGACCTCTTTCTATTTTCATATTCAAAAGAGTCACAATGCAGCTTCCCAACTATGGACCCCTGATCAAGCGAAACTAACTTTACTTTCACTAATTTTTATATGAAAGTGTCAGAACTCTTCTTAGGACTCTGTGTTAGTTTTCTTGTGGCTTGCAACTTTGTGTGTTCAGAGTGAACTCCGAGCATCAGTATTTGAGAAATGCAATTTCTATATTTCAACTGGGCATACATAGAAAACAATGTCTGCTTAAACAATAGTCAGTCTCTTTGGTGGTTGTTATTTAATCATCTTACCAACTGATATGCATGAAGCATATTTATTCCTTCAGGAAAAAAATTATGCATATATCTGTGAATATAAACATGCATATGTATATATATGTATACACACAGATATATATAGCACTAAGGATTGAACCCAGAGGTATTTTACCCCTGAGTACATCCCCAATCATTTTTATTTTCAATTTTAATACAGGGTCTTGCTAAGTTGCTGAGAACCTCACAAAATTGCTGAGGCCAGCTTTGAACTTGCGATCCTCCTGCTTCAGCCTCCTGAGTTGCTGGGGTTTCAGGCACATGCCGCCGAGCTAGCATTCTTCAAAAATACTGAGCTAAGAATACAATCCGTCAAAGTAACTGTAATATAATTAAGAAAATCCTAATCCATGAATTTGCTGTGGAGAAGGTAGAATATTAATATAGAACATTTTCAAGTCCCAGCTTTGGATGACTGTACCAAGTATACTTACATGTGTTTGCAATTTTCATGTTGTTTTATGAAGTCGGCACTTATGAAACTGATACCCGAGTCCAGAAATGAGTCTGATGTCTGAGTCATGGACCTTCTGTGTGCTCATCACTGTACAGCAACATTTAACATAAGTAAATTCACTATTAAATAACCGATGATGCCTTCGTAACTGGCTCTTTAGTGTGTTTTATGCACCACATGTATGCACCTTTGTCATTGAACATGCAGAGTAGTAGTGCACACTAGTTAGGATAAAAGTTCTGATCAGATTGTCTCAAGTTAAAGATACTCTATATTGTGTGACGTGAACAATTTATTTAAATTCTCTGGGTGTGTCTTTGTTCATTTATAAAAAAGATGATATGAGAACCTACTTCCAGTCGGGGTTTTGCTGACTGAACTCTACCTTCAGAGTAGTTAGTAAGCAATCCATAAATTTTAGCTGTTGAAAACTTGAAAGTCATTTTTATTCAAAAAATGTTTGTGATTTTAGTGATAGCTAGTGAAAATGCACTATGTCAATTAAGCAATTGACTGTTGTAACTGAAATTTTTGAAGGGCTAGGACTTTTCTCTCCTTTAGGCTCTTATATTTCTGCTTTAGCTGGATCAGAGTGGGTGATGACATTCATGGAGAGATTGCTTCTTTGATACCAGGGATTTAACACAGGGGCACTAGGCCACTGAGCCCCATCCCCAGACCTATTTTGTATTTTATTTAGAGTCAGGGTCTCACTGAGTTGCTTAGGGCCTCGGTTTTTGCTGAGTCTGGCTTTGAACTCACAATCCTCCTGTTTCAGCCTCCCAAGCTGCTGAGATTACAGGCATGCACCACTGTGCCCAGCAAGAGATTGCTTCTTGACTATAAATAATGAGATTCTCTAGTACACATTACATTGTTCTTGATGGAATCGTCCTCAACACCTATTTTCAGAATTCAGATATCGTGTCTAAAAATAACAAAAGAAAACTCAAATCTTCCTTTTTAAACACTAAACCTTTTGATCCCAGGAGAGTACATTGAGAGTGAAAAAAAATAGATAATCATCTAATTGTTGGACACGTAGATGCATCATCCCAAATTATTCAAATCTGAAAATTAAAATCGCCTTACTATTTTCTTATTCTGAAAAAATTTTCATATAAAGTGCTGACTGTAAAATAATAAGTTAAAATTATTTTTCTCTAACATGGATAGCTATAAGAGAGTGGATTTCTTTTCCATGTACACATTTCGTGTCTGTTGCTATCAAGTAAGTGTTTAGCAAAGTCTCTGTATTACCATCCAGAGTCTGTATTGATGCCATTAGTTGGAGACTAAGAATGTTACAGACTTCAGTTTCTCTCTCCGCATAACCATTAGGCACAGTTCCTATAGCGTATGAGATATGAGTGATGGATGGTGTGAGATATGGCTGGGACCTAACAGCTCTCTGACCTTTGGGATTCTAGTGTCTTGTAACAACCTCAGGTCTCTTGTGGTTCCAAAGGTACTCCCCTTCTATATACCAGAATTGTTCCTTGAATCATTTATATAGGTCTTTGGTGGGGGCAGGGGAAGGCACAATTTAATTATTACTTTGCTTCTTCTAAACCACCTAGCATGATGCCCTGCATTTAGTATGTCCTCTGTCTGTAAATACATCTTAAAAAATTAAGTGAGCATACCTAGCCTAAGAAGGCCATGAAATCAAATGGCTATTTTTAATTTCTGGTGTTTCTGGGATCCACCTTGGGACCTCTCACGCTAGGCAAACACTCTACCACTGAACTGTAGCAACGACCCCTAAAAAAAATATTTTATAAGAATACAAACAAAAGCAAATGCACATCCGTGCATTTAAGAAATATATAAAACGGTTCTGGTTAAAATCTCTTTTATTCTTATCAGAGCTTTATGGTTCTACACAGAAGTTGGGTTCATCCTAACAAGCTCAGACATGCATGGGAATCAATTTCAGTTCATGATCCCCCATTTCCCTCCCATCCACCCACCCCCACCCCTTCTCCTGTCTCTAGTCTGGTAGATTTCCTTCTGCTATTTATTTATATTTGATTGATTTATGGTTTTTTACTTAAACCATAAAGGTGAATTTTCTTTTGTTATATTTATATATGCATAAACATAATTTTTAAAAATTCAGTGATGATTAATTTTGGCTAAGAATTCAAGGGATCAAATCTCTTTGTGTGTGTACTCACTGAATTTGTATAGTCATCATGAATTATTGGAGTCATCAGAAATAAAAGAATATGCTTACAAGCAACTCATCGGAAACCCTAAACAAACTATTAACTGCAGGACAAATCAATAACATTTTCAAAGACGCTTTGTCCAGAATTATCACAGCTAGACCTTCAAAGAAGATTTTTTTTTAATTTAAATTTTTTTTTTAGAGTATGGAAAGAGAAGGAAATCTTCAAGCCACCGTTATATCAATCCAGAGATCTACCCCTAATCGCACCCAAAGGAACGTTTTATATAAACTCTGGTCATGAATGTAGGTTCAAGAATCCTAAATTAAACCAGCAGAAGATTTTGCATGAAAAGAAAATCACATAGGTAAGGGACAATGATAAAAATGGAATGAACGTTGTTGGAAACTCTTTCGATATTTCAGAATTGAGAAGCGGTTTCCTCTTGGCCTGATTAGAATTTCCAACCCTGGAGTCTGATGCTAGCGTAGGTTTAATCACTTTCTATTTGGGGAACTCAGGAACACCACTATCTATATATTTTTTCCCTGTGACCAGGTGTTCTAAAATCTCAGGGCCTTCCAGGAATACCAGGTACTGATCCATCATAGGTGGACTGTGCCCCCTCTGTGTGGCATTCCGGCTAAGCCACCTCTGGGTTGCCTGGCCCCTGTCCACCACCTTCTCAGCATGACTATTCTTTCCAAGAGCCGCTGTGTTTTGTGAGGGTATTGATTGTGCTGGCTCCCTGAAGATCTCATCATGCTTTACCTCCATCCAACCTGCGCTTTGTGTGTAAGAAGACCATTATAGCCAGAGCCGCAGCCTCCTCTATAGGAATGTTCTAGAATCGCAGTTCATGGATCACCTTCCTAACAGTGCACACAGTTCCTTGGGACTTAACCAGGTGTGGGAAATGATCCGAGGCCTTTACAAAGTCATAATGGGTTCCAGGACAGGCATGTGAGGGGTCGTTTGATAAGAAAAATGAAAATAGGTGAAGCAGATCTCATTATTTTTTTGGTTGCATGGTGAGTTTGAGAAGAGACGTGCTTTTGGCTTGGTAAACACGTCTTTGTGACCCAGGGCTTGGCTTTGTTGGTCTGTGGATTTCTTTTGCATTTTCCTCCTTAAATCAATTTTGTTTCATTCTCCCTTTATTAATAAAATGATTGATATAGGTTTATAAACTTCTTGAGCACCAAGACTGTCCGTTTCTGTGCCGTCATTATGGGCCTTATTCATTCTCACTTCTTTTTTGAAATTTGGTTTTTAATTTAGGTTGGCACTCTCTCATTAGAGTTCTAGGTAATGGAGTCCCCTTGTCCTTCAGTATAAGCCCTTGAAAAACTGTAAGTGGAGTTAAAATTTGTGTTTGTGTATCACTAGCTACTTGGTTGATTCCCACGTAAGGTAAATTGCCTCAGAAATATTTAGTTAATCATTTAACCATTGAATACCCATAGATTGCAATGCTTTGGGGTTTGCAAGAGGCATATATGATACCTGAGATGTTGTATCCTATCCATAAGCAGAAAAGCATAAATATATATTAGGCAAAAATATATATTAAGCAGAAATACATGTTAGTGGTGTTCCTGAGTTCCCCAAATAGAAAGTGATTAAACCTACGCTTCCATCATACTTTGGTATTGGAAATTCTAATTCTGAAGCATGGTTTTCTGCAATGAAGGAAAACTTTTGATCAGTTATGGCCGATGCTCTCACAATGACCTTACAGTCTCATGGGACACCTCTCCCTCCAAAAAACAGCAGGGTAATGATATTTGAGGCTTTGTAGATGGTACCACTATATGTTTTAAGCCTGATTACATTTTTTTCCCAATAACTTTGGGGAACTCAGGAAATTTACTGAATTGATCTATGCCATCAGTTATTCATATTTAAATTGGAGCGGATGCACATGTCTGCCTTATACAACATAGAAAAACGTGATTTTTAAATGTACAGAAATACCAGCTGGTAGGTGATGCTACCAGTTTGAGGTCAGCAAATGGACCCAGCAAGGTAGAGACTGCCCCCAGGCTGGACTCTGATTCTCCCTGAGTGGGTGTGACATTTGCCAAACCTTCGTGTTTCCATATCTGAATTCTGGTTGCCCCTCGTGCTTCTGACAACCCAGTCTGATTTGTCGTCTAAGGAAAATCAAGGGGCTTTTACCTGCACAAGGTTTGCTTCCTTCAGGTGCCTCAGAGCTGGTAAGTAACCTCCTCAACTGAAGACTAGGGGTGCATTGCAAATAAGAGCTTAGTGAAGTTCACCTCCTGACTCACCTGAAAAATTTCCTTCCCCCTACGGTCTGGCTATTCCTATAACCTGCCCACAGACTCCTGGGAGAAGTTTTTAAAAAAAACCAACTACAAAAGAGCTTGCAAAATTAAACATGGGTTCACCATATAATCCAACCATTATATGCTCTTTGGTATTCATCCAGAGAAGTGGAAAAGTATGTTTGCACAGAAATCCACACATAAATGATTACAGCAGCTTCATTTGTATATAGTCGTCCAAACTTGAAAGCAACAAAGATGTTCTTTAATAGGTATTGGGTAAATATACCGTGGTACATCCAGATAGTGGAATATTATTTGGTGATAAAAAAGAAACAAGCTCTCCTATTATGAAAAGATGTAGAGAAAACTGACATGCATATTGCTAAGTGAAAGAAGTTAACTTGGAAAGGCTGGCTTTATACTGTATCCTTTATACTGTATACTTTATCCAATGACATGACATTCCAGAAAAAGTCAGTGATTGCTACATGTTGCAGAGAAGGGCAGAGGTATCAACACAGGGCAGCCCAGAGGATTTTCAGGACAGTAAAATACTGGGTGATATTATAGGGGTAGGTACATGTCATCATGCATTACTCTACACCCGTATAGTGAACACTACCAGGAGGGAACACTACTATAAACTGTGCATTTTAGATAATTGTGGTCTGTCAGCATGCATTCACAGATTTTAACCAATGAGCTGCCCTTGATAATGGGAGAGGGCGTGCTTTTGTGGGAGCAGGGGGTCCGTGGGAAATACTTGTATCTTCTCACTATCACCATGAACCTACATCTCTCTGAGATAATGTCTCTTTAAAAAGAAAAAAAAGTCATCCTACATAAAAAGAGGCTACAACTGCCTCTTTAAAATGATCTTTATAAATGCTAACAATGGTGTGTGGTTTACAAAGCAAAACTTCTTACACCCAGGGTACTAAAAGGAGTATAATTGAGAATTGTAGAATTGAGCCCTTTAGCCAATATTCCATCGCTGGCCTGCTATATCCTGGCTGACAGAGTCCAGTGTCAGCATGAGGCTGTAACTTGGCCATTGCATTTGTGACTTTATTAACTGTTGATAAAGCTAGAATAAGAATCAGTAAAAAAGATCACCTTTGTACAGCATCTCTAGCTTTTAGTGCAAAAGGAAATCATTCAGCGTTTCTTACATTTAGAAGTCAGGAAGGACTATATTAAGGAGAAATAACACACAAAATGGTGGACGGGATGTTGCATCCACAAGAGTGATCAATAACATTTTAAACCGGCATTGGCTGGCTTTGTGGAGAAAAGACATGATTCAAAGCTCCTGATGTTTGTGTGACAGTGTTTACAAAGTCCCAGGAAACGAGAGATCTTTGAATCTTCCACCAAGATGAGGGCACTAGGTCTCCCCAAAGATAAAGAAGTTCCAAAAGTTCTCAACAGGGCAATAGATCTCAGTTTGGCTGTAGGGTTCAGGTGGAGATGAACAGACAGATGAGTGAAATGGTTACGTGGTTCACGTTTTGAAAAATAATTTCTGGAAATCAGATACCCCCAATCATGGGGAGATATAAACTGCTTTGAACCCTAGTGATTGTTCCATGATTGCACATAATCAGTCCTGAAACAGAATCTCCTGACGTGAATCATGTACCGAACATTTCACGGGGGGAAAGCTTGAATAGATACCATCTCGATTCCACTGGTACAGAGCTCTCTGGGTGTTTGTTAAGATTTCATAGTCTTGAGGAATAAATAGAGTTGATAAAAAGAATTTGAAATAGGCTACAAAGTCGGGGGTCAGGGGTGTAGAGATGGACCTCAGGAGATCCTCAGGATCCGAATTGAACATTTATTGGCTCCTAGACAGGGGACAGAATACACTGATCTCTTTAAGACCCTCAATGATTTAAAAAAAAATTGCTGGGATTCCATACGGATGACATAATATAACATGGCAAAGAGAGAAGTCTGGTATGAAAAGATAAAGCACTTACATGTCAAATAGCATTCTGTGCATAAATCTAAACTGCAATTTTGGACTGATTTTTAAAACTTGCACTAACACATATAATAAGGTGTCAGGCAGAGGATGAGGGGGAGGCAAATGCCTAGAGGAAACACTTAGATAACCAAGTGTCTGCTTGGACCCAATGAATCCAGCCCGTCTTGAGACAAGCAGTCCCAGGCAGCTAAACTGGTCACATGGCCTCTGAAAGACAGCGTGGCCTTAGTGAGTAGTTGTAGGGAATTTGCTGGAATTCATTCCTCGCGCACTATAAGAGTACCAGCAGGACCGGCCACAGTGGCTCATGCCTGTAATCCCAGCGGCTCTGGAGGCTGAGGCAGGAGGATCGCGAGGTCAAAGCCAGCCTCTGCAACTTAGTGAGGCCCTAAGCAACTCAGTGAGACCCTGTCTCTAAATAAAATACAAAATAGGGCTGGGGAGGTGGCTCAGTGGTCGAGTTCCCCTGAGTTCAATCCCTAGTACCCACCCCCTCAAAAAAAAGGAGAATACTGGTAGGGATCTGGACCCCCCTCTAGCTGGTGCTCAGTACCCTGCCTGTCTGCTCAGATAATAGATGGTGTTCTTACAGACTCACTCCTCCTCCCTAAAGATCTGGTCCTCAGGACTCCTCCCTTGAAGTACTTCTTTGTGTAAGTGAGCTTCAAATGAAGAGAACTGACATCCTCTGTAAATAGTCCTTAACTAGTAACTCTCAAGCAATGTATAAACACCTCACTCTCTTGCCTGCTGTGTAGGATAACCCTGTACTTGACAGTTTCTCTGCAGGATGGCCTGCTAGAGTGGCCACTTGAATATTTCAGATGTTCTTGAATGGATGTTGCATTAATCCACATTGCATTGCTATACTATAATGCATGAGGCCGGGTAATTTATAAAGGAAAAAAAAAGGTTTTGGTAGTTCAGAGCTCTGGAGGTCTAAGAGTAGGCCACCTGCTTCTGTGTGGCCCGGTGAGGGCCTCGTGATGGGTGGTATCACAGTGGCAGAAGCTGACTTGAAAGAGAGTGGTGAAACCGAAAGCCAGAGAGCTACTCAGCAGTCAGGCATGGTCTTCTTTCTGTAAGAGCCCATTCTCATGAGAAAAGACTTAGTCCACGAGAGCAGCATTGATCCATCCAAGGGCAGCAGCTTCAGTGACCCTCCACTGCCCATCAGATCTTACTCTTGAAAGTGCCATCACCTTTTAACACCACCACATTGAGGGCTGAGCTTCCTCCATGTGGAAGCTCATGGAGGAGCCTCCCCTCCACTGTATCTTCCCCTCAATTATGTGGCGTTGCCTGTGATACCGGGATGAGCTGCACCTCAGGTCTGCTTCCATGACTGAGATTTCTCCTCAGTAAAATGGAAAGGATCATCTTCCTCAACAAAAGATAGCCAGGAAACTATTATGAAGACAACAGTAAGTGTTGGTGAGGACGTGGGGGAAAGGCACACTCATATGTTGCTGGTGGGACTGCAAACTGGTGCAGCCAATATGGAAAGCAGTATGGAGATTCCTTGAAAAACTGGGAATGGAACCACCATTGGACCCAGCTATCCCACTCCTTGGTCTATACCCGAAGGACTTAAAAACAGCACACTACAGGGACACAGCCACATCAATGTTTATAGCAGCACAATTCACAATAGCTAAACTGTGGAACCAACCTAGATGCCCTTCAGTAGATGAACGGATAAAGAAAATGTGGCATATATACACAATGGAATATTACTCAGCATTGAAAGAGAATAAAATCATGGCATTTGCAGGTAAATGGTTGGAGTTGGAGAAGATAATGCTAAGTGAAGTTAGCAAATCCCAAAAAACCAATGCCTAATGTTTTCTTGGATATAAGGAGGCTGACTCATAATGGGGCAGGGAGGGGGAGCATGGGAGGATTAGATGAACTCTAGATAGGGCAGAGGGGTGGGAGGGGAAGGGAGGGGGCAGAGGATTAGCAA
This sequence comes from Callospermophilus lateralis, assembly GCF_048772815.1. Taxonomy (NCBI): domain Eukaryota; kingdom Metazoa; phylum Chordata; class Mammalia; order Rodentia; family Sciuridae; genus Callospermophilus; species Callospermophilus lateralis. The sequence goes on from NW_027513384.1 coordinate 1,595,530, forward strand.
GGATGGTGGAATGTGATGGACATCATTATCCAAAGTACAGGTATGAGGACACAAATTGGTGTCAACCTACTTTATATACAACCAGAGACATGAAAAATCGTGCTCTATATGTTTAATAAGAATTGTAATGCATTCCACTGTCATGTATTTAAAAATTAAAATCAATTAAAAAAAAAGATGACCAGGAGTATAATATCAAAGAACTATTAGGGGTTTAAGAAAGTTGAATGTTCACTACTCAGTAGGCACATCTTAAGTGATCCAGGTGTGCACCCTATTTTCAATGTGTCCGTGTTTCTTTCTGCCCCCCCCCCCCCGCCCCGGGAAAATTCAAACTAAGACATGCCCCTGACTTGGTGGCAGGGTCAAAGCTGTCCTGAGCAGTTTGCAGAACTCCTCCCAGGTGCCTGGCTCAAATTGTAGAGCAGCCCCGCCCTCTCCCTCACCCTGGGGTTGCCTGATGAGCCCCGCCTGCTCTCCCAGTGGGCATTCCTAGGGAATGGCATTGGTGGCCCTCCAAAGCCGACCTCCCTGCATCAATGATAGACTCAACACTGAGATGGCGGGTCCTCTTGCTCCTGAGGACTGATCATCTTATTAGTGCTGTGCCACCTCTCTCTGACCTACTCAGGGCCACCTTTTGAAGTGCCACTATGATTGCCATTCCCCCCCACCCAAGACTTGAGTCAGGCAGCGATTAGCTAATGCCTTCAACAGCCTGCAGACAAGGCAGAGCCCAGGAGTCCTGGGCTCCTCCCTTCCTTTTGGATACTGCTGTAAAATGTGAGATCTGAACCTGAACAGTGGGATGCTGGGTTTTATGTTCCCGCCCACTGTGTACTCCGGCCTCTTCAGCTTTTATGGACAAACCACTTTCTGATCTCTGAAATTAAAATTCAAATAAAAAGGCAGCACACGCCTGTCTTCCCAGTGGCTCAGGAGGCTAAATCAGGAGGATCTCAAGTTCAAAGCCAGCCTCAGCAAAAGTGAGGCACTAAGCAGCTCAGTGAGACCCTGTCTCTAAATGAAATAAAAAATAGGGCTGGGGTATGGCTCAGCCATGGAGTGCCCCTGAGTTCCATCCCTAGTATCTCCCCACCCACCCAATAAAAATGGCAGCACAAGATGTCATTGGGTGGCTCTTACACCAAATCTGGGAAGGGTTGTAGCCATGCTCAGGAGCAGGGTCCTGGGAGGAATGCCAATTAATTTTGAAGTCAGGTGTGTGTTGCTTCTCTTTCCACACCTGGGTTCTAATACCCATGCCTTGAGGAACTTTGTAAATGACTTCCAGTTAGAAACAGTGAAGATTTCAGAGCACTCAGAACTCCCTCAAGCTACAAACACATGTTGTCATTTTTATAGCCCCTGAAGAAGAAAAAGCCACCTTCCACTGATCTTCTATCAACATCTGGGCATTGTGGGTCTGTTTGGATCCCTGACAGTCTGTTTCAGGATCCTCAGCAAAGAATCGGATCAAGTGTCTGTACCTAGAGCTGCTTTTCTCAAAGCTATTGCTCCTTGGGTGTTCCCTGCTCCATAGCTGGTTGGTATTTCTTTTTTTTTTTTTTTTTTTTTTTTTTAACAATGGTTCTCATATGCCTTTATTTGGTAACTTACAAGCAATTTTTAATTTGTCCTTCAAAAGTTAACTGGTGTCTGCTTTGTACTTCTCATCTCCAAGGAGAGAGTATTTAGCCCTTGATTAAAACAAAAAAAAACACCACACATAAAAGGGGAGGGGGATGACCAAAACTACAAATAATCTTCCACTGAACTCCGTTGTTACAAAACTTCCAAGCTCGTTTTTCTTCCAGATGCTTTCTTAGACAGCTGTAGAAGCTAATAGTTTTATATTTATGTGTTCAAAACTTCTATGCTTCTATTTCACTCATAGATCCTCCGAGGTTCCTGTAGCACTACACCACCTTCTGTCATGGCACTTTGTAAGCGTTTCATCAAGTCCGAAGCTGCCTCCCAAGGGGTTGGCTGGTAGACCATGAAGTTGATTCCTGCCTCTAAGCACCGCTCTGCCAGCACGCGTCCTATGCTCTCACAAGCTACCACATTTCTGGTTCTGTAAAGATGCTTTTTAATAGCCCATTCACGAGTGGATGCTGAAACCACGACCTTGCCATTTTGATGCTCTACAATCGCTTCTACATGATGCTGAGTCTTTATAACTCGCAGTCCGGATTCCTGCGAACCAACACCAACTTCCAGAGCCTCGGCCGGAGTGCCATCGCTGAGGAGATCACAGGCAAAGCCTCGCCTCTTTTTGCTCCCGGTTGTCTCAGCGGCTAACCCGCCATATTAACTCAGGGAAAAGTCGAACCGCGCCTGTCCTTGAAGGTTCAAACCAACAAGGCCGCTGGTTGGTATTTCTGATCTGCATGGGACTCAGGAATTCATCTTAGCATCTTCCTGAACCTCGATGTGCCCTCTCCATATACTCACGGCTCAGAGTGGCATGGTTTCCCAGGATATTCCGCTGTGGGATGCTGGTGGGTGGAGGGACCCCCAAGTCATGGCGCAGAGAAGTTCCTGGAAATTAGTTAGTGCTCTCTTGTTCTTTTATCCCTCTTTACCACCCGTCCTGGGTGTCTAGTGCCAAATCTGAATTTCCACGCCAAACTGCCAAAGCAGGATTGGCATCCGAGGCCCTCTTTTCCCACATCAGCTTCCTGCTTGAGCATGTCAGCCGATGCCCCTGTCTTCAGCAGGGTGAACTTTGAATGCACTCCCACAGCCACCAACTGCCATCAGCCCTAGAAGGAATAATTGATTCCTCTCCGAAGCATCCGAGTCCTGGACCCTGGTGTTTCCTGAGAAGGCTTTTGTCGACCTGCTCTCTGGAAAGCCTCTGGAGTTTTTGCCTTTTATTATTATTATCGTTAATTTTTTTTTTCAAATGGACGCGTTTTGACAAACAAGACTCCTAGGAGCAGTCAAGTGTCAAATGCACACTCCATTTATTCATTATAGAAGGCTCAGATGCACAAACGTGTGCTGCCACTCTGGGTACCTGTCAGTTCAGCGCACGTCACCAACATTGATCGTGTTCGTCCAGATGCGCTCCTTGGTGCCGGAGATAAGAAGTCAGTGGTTTCTGAATGACAGAGTGGAAACTTTATTCATTTATTTATTTTTGGTCTTTATTTTTGGTTGAGGGGTTACTGGGGACTGAACTCAGGGGCATTCCACCACTGAGCCACATCCCAGCCTTTTTTCTTTCTTTCTTCTTCTTCTTATTATTATTTGAAAATGATGTCTCTTTGAAATATTTATTTATTTTTTTGCATCAAAATTAATTAACAGGGTTGGGGTCAGGGCTCCGGGGTAGAGCATTCACCTTGCAGGTGTGAGGCCCTGGGTTCAATTTTCAGCACCACAGGAAAAAAAAAATTAAATAACAAAAAAAATAAAGGTATTGTGTCTATCTACAAATAAAAAAGTAATCTTTTAAAAAATACATATATAAATAAACAAATAAAAGGGCTGGGATTGTGGCTCAGCGGTAGAGAGCTCCCCTAGCACGGGCGGGACCTGGGTTCGATTCTCAGCACCACACAAAAAATATAAAGGCATTGTGTTGTGTCCATCTATACCTAAAAAATAAAATTAAAAAAATGAAATAAAGATTTAAAAAAAATAAACAAATAAAATGAAGATACCGTGTCCATCTATAACTAAAAAAATAAATCATTTTATTTATTTAAAAATAAATAAATAAATTAGTTGATTAAGAATAAATAAATTTTTAAAATAAATTTTCAAATTTACTTTTAAAAATAAATTTAAAATAAACAAATCAATAAGTTTATTTATTTAAAAATATTTAAAAATAAATTTTTTATTTAAAAATATTTAAAAATAAATCAATTTAAATATTTTAAATTTTTATTTATAAATAAATTAGTTGACTAATAAATAAATAAATTAGTTAATTAATAAACATAGGATTAGGTTTAGGGTTGCAACTTGCAATTCATGACCCCAGGAAATATGTTAATATGTTAAATATGTTAATATTTAATTAACACGTGTGTTAATACATGTTAATTAACATGGTGTTTTGGGTCTCTCTTGTAAAAGCCAGTATTTGTCTATTTAAAGTATAAAGTGGAATTTTTTGTTGTTTATTTACTTTTTTTGTTTTTGTTTGCTTTGGTTCCAAGAGGGCATGCATACCAAGCACACCCTGTATCCTGAGTTCTCCCAGGTTCAAAGCAATAGTTTTAATTACTTAGATCATTATTAGATTGTTATGAGGATATTTGAAATATAGTAGCTTTTCTGGTTCCTCCGAAATCATTTTTGGCTTTTTAAAAACATCCTTTCAATTATAAAACCCCCTATGGGGACTCAGGCCATTCACAATGCCTTTTGAGCATGCTTATCAATTGGTGCCAGATACACTGTTCTCCATTATTGTGAGAAGAATGCTTTTTGTCTTTTTAAGATTTGATTTTTGCATGCTGTCAAAATTTTCGAAAAAGAAATTGCTAGGCTTCTCATAATCAAAAAAAGCCATTTTTTTAAATAAATGCATTTTTTGTTTGTCTGCTTCTCTTGGTTTTCTGAAGCCAATTAAAAAACAAAACAGAACTTGTTCCATTAGCTTGGCCCACTAGAGGTGCATTAAGTCTAGTAATGGTTTACTCATAATGGTGGTGCTGGGAGAAGATTCTAATCAGATTTTGGGAAAAGTCGAGTACATTTGCATTATGCTACATGTCATGTGTTTATATTTTATTTTTATTTCTTTTGATTGAGGTTTCATGGGACAAGGAAAGCTGCTGAGACAGATGTGCTCAAATTATAGTACAGATTCATCTAAAGAGATTGTGTGTTTTCCAACTTGCTGATGATAATTGGAATGGAGCCGGGCTTGGTGGCACATGCCTGTAATCCCACAACTCAAGAGGCTGGGGTAGGAGGATCACAAGTTCAAGGCCAGCCTCAGCAACTTAGTGAGACCCTGTCTCAAAGTAGAAGATAAAAAGGGCCGGGGATGTGGCTCATTGGTGAAGTGGCCCTGGGTCCAATCCCTAATACCAAAACAAAAAAAGTTAGATTATAATGTTAGATTTATCACCTTGACATGGACTTGCTCATCTTTTAAATCATTTGAGCAGTGTATTCAGAATATAATGCAACCTTACAGTACAAACTTAAGAAAAAAATTTTTGCTTGGCATGTTTTTGTCCTTTGGAAGCATTAAATATGTGTATAAATGAAATAGGCTCAGTGATACTCATTGCAGTGTTGTTGGTCACGGAAGAAAATTGTGAATAATCTAAGTTTCAATAGAGGGTTGCTTTTGAAACTTAGGGTCCAAACTTGCAATGGAATATTAGGAACTCAATAAAAATGATGAGGCAGCCTGGTGCATTGGATATAAATGGATGTATGTGCTCACGAGAAAAGGAATACGTAGAACAAAAATGCATATTGTGACGCTTTATATTCAGTACATTCAAAAAATATACATTCTTCATATATATTTGTATGCATAGAGATGCAAAGAATAAGTTTGGGGAAGAGATTTATTCCTCTATAGAGAATGGAATGTGCCAGACAGAAAAGGGGATTTTTTGATATGAACATCTCCACTTTTCAACACTTTACAAATGATTCATTGAAATGATTTTGTGTGATATATGCAACTGACTTTAAGAAACAAAGCCAAGTACCTGGCAGAAGCAATCATCATTAAGCCAATCACCGTGTATTTATTGAACATGTAACTATGTGCCAGTCTCCGTATTTGTCACTGGGAATGCAACAGAGAGCAAAGAATCATCCTGACCTAGAGACATAGACATTACTGAAAATGTCTATGTCTGTGTAGGTGTGGGTTTAGTGGAAATCTGAACAGATAGACTGTATTATCTTCTGCATCCAATTGGCTACAGATAATCTGTGATGCTTTGTGAATCTCAAACCCTCGAGGAGGATCCGTTTCTGTACTTCTCACTGCAGAAGCAAGGAGCAATGAGCCAACTACTTTTGACTGCATTATTTCTTCATTGGTTCATTTCTGATTCACGGACACAGACCGAGCCCAGTTGAACTTGAAATCACCATTACTGGCATTATTTGGGTCACGGAGCAGGTGCTTTTGCGGGGGCTGTACCCAGACTTCACCTGAACCTGCGTTGTATGTGATCCAGGTGGCTGGGATGGTGAGATGGAGAAGAGAGGTCTCCCTGAGGTGCTCTGTTCGGGGAAGGTTTCTCTGAGCTGAACCTTCAGCATGTCAAAAAGCCAGAAATTGGGAAAAAAGCCCATGTGGTGCAGTATCTTGAGCTAGGAAAGAACTTGGAGTATCCCAGGACTTCAACAAGGTGCCTGTGGTTGGAGAAGAATTTCAATAGAACCAGGATCTTTGCCCCAGGGTGGGGCAGCCCTTTGGGGACTTGGGGACCTATGGAAGGCACAGTCCTTCATGAGACACTGAAAGATGAGTCTGCTTTGCGATTTCTATTTCTGGCCATCTATCTTAGGATTATGGAATCACAGGGGTGGAAGAAACCCTAAAGGAGATCTAACGAAACCATCTCCCCTCCTGCCCTGCACTTCTTGGGGTGAGGGGGACTGAAGTGGTAGTTGAATTCTGTGTCACTAGTAGTAGTTGTTGGTTTGGTTGTTGGTCTTTGTTTTCCACTGGAGATTGGTTTTCTAATGAACCCAACGGCCTATTGTCCATTTTCCCCACAAAGCCAACCTGAATCTATGTGGGGGGACTCTTCTTCTCCTCCATGTAAGCTTCTAGTTCATGCCCGCCATGTTCTAACTGAAACTCCTCTTGACACTCAAGAAATCTTGGCAGTCAGAAGTATTTAAAGCCAGCCCATATTTTGTATGGCGCTCCCTGAAACCCTAAGGCAGGGGAGACTAACTCTTTCTTCTGCCTTTTCAACAGGTATGAAGTGAGAATTGAGCCAGTTAAGCAAATAATGTAAGTCAAAGAGCGTTACACAAAAGGGGACTTCCTGAATGTTCTCCATGACCGGGTGTCCCATCAGTCAGTGACCAGTTCAGCAAGACGGATTCTGAAAAACTCACATGCAAAAATATATACAGTGACATACAATCAGGAATAGTGTTACTGGCAGCCTGTCTCAAATAGGGGTCCTCTTCCCCCCACATGACTGACGTCAGCTGTCCCCAGGAACCCTGATGCTATATTGTACATATTACAGATGGAGATGAGAAAAAGATTGCCCATGATGTACATCTGAAATCCCTCTTCATAGAGCTTGAAAATAAAGGTTATATTAAAAAAAAACCACAAATATATGCTTATATTTAATCTCTAAGAAATTCTGGGGAAAACTATATCTATTGACTCTTATTTTCTTCTCACAAAAGTTGGAATGCAACTCTGATTTCCTCTGCCTTGTAATTAATTTTGCTTGCCGACCGAAGCTTTGCCTTTTATTGAAAAAGTAAAGAATTAAGGCAACTGAAGAGACTATGCAGGTCAAAAAGCCGTTTATATCTCTATTACAGGCAAAGGCTAGCCCCTTAATCCATGTCTATTGAGTCAGGTTTAATTAAATTAGTTTGAATTGAATTGAATTGAATGTCTGAGAGAGAGAGAGAGAGAGAGAGAGAGAGCTGTATGGAGGGGCAGCCAATGATGATGGCTTCTTTGACCAGTATGTGCAGCTGAATTACTCAACAATTATTCATTCAACCAGCATTTTATTGAGTGCACGTCCATTACGAGGCAGGCGGAAGCTCAGTTCAGGATGATGAAGTCACAGATCCCATAAAACATGGTTTCCAAGTCCTTCATTGCTCAAAAGAGACACAGGAAGTACCTAAGCAAGAGGTACAGGAATCTCTCCCAGGGATAATGAACAAGATGGCAAAGGTGGTTTTTGGGTCAGCTGGGTTGCTGTGACCAGAAAACCTGGCGAGAGTGATTAGAGAAGGCAAGGTTTATCTGGGTTAAGAGCTTCCAAGGTTCAGTCCACGGTTGGCCCACTCCATAGCTCTGGGTCCAAGGTGAGTAGGACATCATGGTAGAAGGGCAGCTCAGGACATGGTCACCAGCAAGCAGAGAGAAATCCCTTTAGAAGGATGAAACAAACCCCACCTATGTCCTTCTATCACACCCTCCCCACCCACAGTGACCACCCAGTCAGTATCAGTATCAGTTAGTTGATACAATGATGAGGTCCCAGGCTCTCATAATGGAACCCTTCCACCTCTGAAAGTTCTCCCAGCATCTTACACATCATCTCCTGGGGGACTCCTCTTCCCCATACCTGGTGGTGAGTGGGATAGGAGGATGAGAAGATGACTCTCTTTATTAGACTCCTAAGGTAGGACCTTGTTGTTCAGGTGAGACAGGAAATATCATTCCTATTCAGGGGAAGGATGTTACTGTATTTTCTCTTAGCGTTTTTTGAAGTTGTGTATTATCTTATTGAATCCTTCTAGAATAACTGCCCGTTGGTCTCTGGTATGATTTTTGAGCAAGGGGGATTAGAAAGAAATCCTTGAGGATCTCAGAACTTGTTGAGGATGTTAACTGCAAAATATAATTTTATATAATATGAGCATTGTATATACATAATATAATGTATGTATATATTCATTCTCAAGGTCATTTGTGTATGTGTAGTGCTAGGGATTGAACCCAGGACCTTGTGCATGGAAGGGAGGCACTCTACCAACTGTGCAATATCCCCAGCCCTCTCACAGTCATTTAAAATCTCTGTCTTTAATTAAATGTCTCAGGTGTCTTTGATTTTAATCTCCTTCATATATTTCCCCCTTTTGCAAATATGATTATAAACTAGTACATCACAAATAAATTGTGTATGCTAAATGGAGAATATTACTTAGAACTATCCTTCCCTTCCTTTTCGAATTGCCTGGACGATTTTTGAGATCTTTGTTGAAATACAGAGTGGTGGACGAGAACAGGTTAAAGGACCTCATGTTAAATCGCCTTTTTTTTTTTCTCTCTCTCTTTGTACTTGAGATTGAACCCAGGGCAATTAACCACTAAACCACATCCCCAGATCTTTTATTATTATTATTATTATTATTATTATTATTATTATTATTATTATTATTACTTTTTATATTGAGACAGGAACCTGATAGATTGCTTAGGGCCTTAGTTGCTGAGGCTATCCTCAAATTTGCAATCCTCCTGCCTCAGCCTCCTGGTCCCCTGGGATCACAGGTATGTAGCACCGTGCCAGGCTTAAATTGTGTTTTTTAATTCTGCAGTAGTAGAGAATGTTAGCAATATCCATTGACACCCTCTTTCTCCTTTAAATGAAGGAAGGTTATCTAGGCAGATGTCCCAGCAGGGCACAGTAAAATGTGTGCTTCTGGTACACAGCATTTGAGACAGATTGGTTATGTTAGATGGTCATCATCTTGAGCTTTACCTCTGCTTTCTGCCTATTTTCCAAACATTGGAACTTATTCATTGCCAAAGTGCTGAGACGCATTTAAGAATTGTGAATTATTCCTCAGTCTCAGTTCTGGGGGGCGGATGGGAGGGAGACACCATGAATTCAGTCTAATTGACAATTTCATGGTGTCTCACCCCCTTAAAAATCATTCGAGCATAAGAAAAATGAGATATGTGTCAAGAACTATATGTGTTAGAAGAAAAAATTTCATAAAGAACCCCACAAAGAAGAATCTACTCCATTAATGTTTCTTAAAATAAAATATTGTATAATAAAATAATGCCTATTAAAAGACCCAGTTATTCTAACTCCTTTTTTCATAGCATGATGATTGACATATTTTTACTGCTGTAACTGGGCATTTTAGGTAAAGCTCTTCAGATTATGAAATTTAAAGCATATCATTGCAAATAGTCAAATCTCTGATTTCTGACACCACATATTTTGTTCCAGAGGGCTAGCCACTTAAATGCAATTTATAAAAAGAAAAATAAAGTAAAAGATTAACAGGAAAGGTTTTGAAATTTTTTTCATATGCATAAGGATCATCCCTGTACTGATTAAAATGTGGTTATCTGGGCCCTCTCCACACTACTTGGGAGGCTGAAGCAGGAGAATCTCGAATTCAAAGCCAGCCTCAGCAAATTATTGAGGCCCTCAGCAACTCAGTGAGACCCTGTCTCTAAATAAAAATATAAAATAAGGCTGGGGATGTGGCTCCGTGGTTAAGCACCTCTGGGTTCAATACCAGGTACCAAAAGAAAAATCTATGGTCTTGGATCTGAAGCCTTTTTAAAAATGAAAATCATAATCTTTTAGATCAGATCCAGGTGGTGGTTTCTAGTATACACTTGGAGAACCTTTGAAGCATAAAGTGTAATCATCAGCATCATTGCCGATTCATGTGGTTTGTATTGGGGAGACACCTGGTGGGCTGGGGTCTCTGGAGGTAATGGCAGGCATGATCTACTGGTGTTTTTTTTTCTGCCTTAGTCTCTGAGTGTGAATGGATCGATTTCCAGCATCAGAATAAGCACTTTATTATATTTTCAGCCTCGGCTAATTTGCTTCACCCCAGAATTTTTTTTTTTTGCCTCCTTTATATTCTATTTACAAATTCTTCTTTGCAGTTCTTTGTATGTTGACCTTCACAAGGTCAAAAACTTTCTCCCCTTTCTTAGCTGCTTGCTCTCTCTCTCTCCCTGTATTTCTTCCGATGTTTCTTTAAAGGTGTCTGGAGAGGCAAAATGGTCAAGATCGTCTTTTATCTTAAACTATCATTTATTCGTTTATGTCCTTGTCTGTGTATTTGTGTGTTCATGAATTTGGTGGCAGGGTACAAACACTTTTTTTTTCTTTCCTTTTTTGCTGGATAAGAAATAATGGGCAGAAAATGAGAACTCCATACAGTAAATAACATATATTTCAGATGATGCTCTGCGCAAGTTCAGCCCTGGCTGGCTGAGAATGCGGACCCAGGTCTGCAGCCCTGTCGTCAGCCAGGCAGGATGTGTGAATGACAAAATGCAGACAGTGGTGACTGGCTGATCTGATGAGCTCCTGCAGCAGGTGTTTCTCAAGTTGACGGAGAGGACAGAGTAGTATCTTCCATCCCACCTTCTAGAGAGAAGCCACTAGCCAGATGGGACATTGAGCCAGCAAGGGGACCGTACAGGGGAAACTGTCACAAGAGTCACATGGTCCCTAGAGCACCAACCGTGAATGACTCGAGGTGTTTCTTACAGCAGGGTATCTTGAAGCCTTGCTTAGAATTTCTGGGAACAGAGTGGAAATCTGCTGTGCGTCCCATTACTAGGAAATTTCAGCCAAGCAAGGGAACCACTGATTGGGCCCTTAGGACCTTAGGGTTCTGAAAGGTGGAGTCTGCATCAGAAATAGCCACATCATCTGATTACTCCTTCCACATTGAGAGTCTCAGGCTTGACCAGGGCTACTGAATGTTTCTTCAAAGAAAAAAAACTATTTAGAAGTAATTTCCCCCGCCCCTTAGGTTTAGCTTTAAGAGTGTCAAAAGCAGTGCTCACAGAATAAGGAATAATGAGATCAAGGAAGCCACAACAATTGCACGATGGTTTTACAAACCTGAAAAGCAGTTTTCTTGACTTTTCCTAAACATTCCATTGGCTGATATGTACCTGGCATTCAGTTAGACCCCTTTCAGTTTCCTGTTGCCAAAGGTACTTAGTGGGGGATGAACTGACACAGACTTCCAAACAATTGAAGGATGGTACTTGAAAATGACATCCCACCTTGTAATTCTGGTGGTGTGAGATGGAGTCCCCTGGTGGGTCTTCATTATATACATACCGTGAGCAGGAGATTTGGAAACTCTTCATGATTCTCCAGTGTTCCCGTCACTCAGTTCACCTTGGACGTGTTTAAGTTAAAGTCCGCGCAGGTTGGGGTGAGAGTCCCACCTTATGCATCTACCTGAGCCAATCGCAGAATACAGACGTGGGTCTGAAGGATGGGGTGATGGCCCACCTCAGATGCAAATGTCCTGTTTTTATGTTGCTATCATCCAACTATTCGCTCAATAGATATGAAAAGAGGTGAAGGGGTTGTGCTTGGCTAATAATTGGTTTGGGACTTGAACTGCCCCCTATGATACAGGGTGTCAGTATGCATCCGACTTGGATCATTTTCAATTCGTTTATCAAATGTTACCAGAAATGAAGACACGTTGTAATTACTAAGTCAAAGAAGGAAGATCATTTGGATAAATTCAGCGCGGATCCCAAGAATCCCATTATGGACAGGCGTGGAATTTAATATGTGCTAATGTGAAAATATGTGTGTGTGTATTTCCAAAAACTAACATTTTCAAGAAAGGAATCTTCTTATTTAAGCCTCCCCAGTTCATGAGATCTGATTGAATCAGCTCTGCTTGCAGTAGGACCCAAGAGAAATAAAACTATGTTTCCCAATATTATCTTTCCCCCAAAGGGACTCTTCATTCAGGAAGAAATAGTCTAACAAACTGGCGATAAAGCATAACCTTTGGGGGCCTCTTTTTTCATTGTATCCTATTCTGGAGAGTGGCAGGTAGACTAGATTTTCAGTTCCAATTTAATTTTGATTACTGCATTGGATTCAGCTGTAGATTCCTGCAGGTGCAGGAAGGGAGAATTACTTAGCCCTGCCGTGTGGCTAATTGGTTCTAATGGTCCCTAAGAAGGGGCTTGGGAGCCCTCTAGCCACATCTTCTCCATGAGACTTTCTTCATGGTCCTGGGGAAAATGGGGGAAATTCGTGAACTATTGGGGGGCTGGGGGAGCAGGGACATTGCCGCCCTGGAGAAATGACCAGCAAGTGTGCAAAAGAGGAAGACATGATGCTTAAAGAAAAGCCTGGTATGAGGGGAGATTCTGTTGAAATGCAAACTTTAGAGAAACACGATTTACAAACAGTCTTTATTTTCTTCTCTGATTGACATTCCTGTGACCTGGGCTCTTCACTAGCGTATCGTTTCCTCTTGTCTTGCTGTGGTCCTCTTTTCAATATGTCCATGCTGTTGAAAGAGCTGTGAGAAAATCTATCAAGGTGTGAAACAAAATCTAATTAGAATTAAAATGCACGTGGGAATGTGTGCCATCACATAGGAATGTCATGTAAACTGAAGTCACGACTGCTTGTGAAAATGTACAGTTCTTGTGACTCCACGAGTCTTTCTCTCTCCCTTCTTTCCTCCTTCCTTCCTCCCTTCCTTCCCTCCTCCCACAGAACTGGCCAGCCCTTTTTATGTTTTATTTGGAGTCAGGGTCTCACCGAGTGGCCCAAGCTGGCCTCGAACTAGTGATCCTCCTGCCTCAGCCTCCTCATTAGTTTTGCAGGTGTGCCACCAACCCTGTCATTTTTAATCACTTTTTTTCCTCCTGTCTTATTATACCTTCATTAAATCCGATGTGGAATCAAGAAGACAATTACTCCAATATTTGGCTTTTCATAATGGTGAAAGATGGCAAGAAAATAACCCAAATAAATAAATAAATAAATAAAATCGTTCGGGGGACCCTGAAGTTTGAAGCTGACCTGACACAAGAGATGAATTAGGTTGTGTGAGTCTGAAACGAGGAAAATCCAGGTCTTAGCTAATACTGAGGATTATCTGTGTACAAAGCATCTTTCTGGATTTCCAGATTTCTTTTTTTTTCTTTTTAAATATTTTTTTTTATTGGTTGTTCAAAACATTACAAAGCTCTTGACATTTCTTCACACAGAAGCACAATTACACAACCCTTTGTGTTCCTTCTCTCATCTTACGTGATTTAAGTACTGAATGATCGTCATCTTATCATTTACCTTTTCCTCTCCCATATAAAGGATTCTATCAGGAGCTTTGTGAATTTTTCTGAGAAAGGGAACACATTATGATTTAGGACCTTGGGACTCTTTCACTCGGTGAGTGTCACTCCTTGATGTGGACCTTAAACTTCTCGGATCATTTAAACAGCCACATCCAAATGGAAATAGATGCTCGGCTACTATTTCTGTGACCAGCGAGTGCCCGGGTGTGACTTCTAGCCGATGAGAAGCCGCAGTTAGCAAGCACTCTGAACTGGTAAAGGAGGGTGCAGTTTCTTAAAGTTTTATTCCACCCTTTATCTCTGACCAGGTATGTTAAAGGGGGAAAATCCCCTTTGAATCCTTCTTGATAATTTACTTAGGAGATGTCATCTACATAAAATTTATAATGTATTCCTGAAAAATAATTTGCTTAGGAGGCTTTTCTAACAGAGGACTTAGAGGGAGACCCTAGAAGCAAGGCAGGAAATAATGGTCTTGGACACACCTGTCCCTGCTGTAGAATTGATGGATTGGCTCCATTCTGGTTCCTGGTGGCCCGTCCAGTACAGAGCAGGGAATGGAGACCGCGGTCTCCTTCCCTAGGCAGGACCTCTGGTCCCTTGCAGGACAGATATCTTTCTTCCCACTCTGTTTTCTAACTCACCATTCATTTGGCTTTTTATACCAAAGAGTTCCAGTCATGGAAAATCCCACCTGGGCCATAAGAAGGAAGAATACCACATTGAGATTTTGTTAGAGCCCTTCAGCCTGGAAGGATGGAGCTCAGCTTTTAAATCTGCATTTCTGGGTCCACCTAACCTTCTCACCAAGGGTGTCCCTGACCTGCTGGTGGACCTGTCTGAAGCCTAGGCCAGTCCATTTGTGAAAGGGGTGGGGAGCAGTGACCGCACATCCTGCAGACAGGCTCTATTTCTCTTTTTCTGTTCATTGAGTTAAACATCTTTTTTTCTTACTGGGGATGGAACCCAGGGGTGCTTAAACATTGAGCCCCATCCCCAGCCCTTTTTATTTCTTTTTATTTAGACAAAGAGTCTTGCTAAGTTGCTTAGAAACCTCCCTAAGTTGCTGAGGCTTGCTTTGAACTTGCAATCCTCCTGCCTCAGCCTCCGGAGACGCTGGGATGACAGGTGCGAGCCACTGTGCCCAGCTAGTTAAACAATTCTAATTTTACTAACTAGCTTAATTTGTGTTTAAGTTAATTTATTTTTTTGATTCATATTATTTCTTGTTATTTCTATACACGAGGGAGAACTAAATTGATTTACATAGTGATAAACCAATCAGTGCAATTAGGTTTGAATTACCATTTTCTCAGGAAAACCTGTTTTAGTGTCTTCTAGAAGAGTTGCAACCCCTTTATATTTTATAATCCTGTAGATGATTTATCTTTCCTTGATCGTGATAGCATTTTGTGTATATTCACATGTTCCTTTTCAGTTTTTCTAAATATTTTTCAAGCACGCAGTTAGACCTTCCCCCATGCCTTCAGTGAAATCCTGTGAATAAAATGGATAAAAACCCCTACGTTCCAAAGATCATATTCTCGCAGAGATAAAATATCAATGATGTGCATTATCATGTCAGGTGATAGAAAAAACTATGAAGATAATATGGGGCACGGATCCAAAGAGAAAGGGAGGTCTGTGGGTGTGGCTCAGTGGTAGGGGGTCCTTCCCCAGCACCTAGGAGGAAAAGTCACCAGGACATGGTTAAAAAACTTAATTTCCCAAATGTAAGTGAAAAATTTTGATACGTTTTAATTGCAGAAAAAATAGTTTAGTTTCTTAAGAAGGTAACCATAACATGGTTCATAATCTTCCTGTTAACATTCGTAATACCCGGATCTTTATATCTCAATAAAGAAAATGCATATCCTCCCGGGGTTATTTCACTTAATACCTAAATAGATATATATTTATCTGTGGTATAGAGAACTGGGAAAGGAGAGCCTGTTTTCCTCAATGAAATGTGGGACTCTGGGTCTCACAATTCATGGAAGGTATTGGCAGAGCAGAACTTGTGACACGAGTTACCATCTTCATAATGGGTTCCTGTAGTCATGGCACACATTACTGGGGTTTATTTATTTATATTTTAGTACCAAGGATTGAACTCATGGCACTTGATCATTGAGCCACATCCCCAGCCCTTTTTTCATATTTTATTTTGAGACAGGGTCTCTCTGAGTTGCTTAGGGCCTCTCTAAATTGCGGAGGCTGGCTTTGAACTCGCAATCCTCCTGCCTCAGCCTCCCAGCTACTGGAATTATAGGTGTGCCCCACCACACCCAGCGTCACTAGGTTTTGAATTCTGTCCCTACTGTGGACCTTCTCTGCGAATTCAGACATGGGGCTTGAACTTCTCCAGACCACAGCTGCTTGCTGAGAAACTGTGGAAGATGGTTGAGTCCTACAAAGATTCATCTCCCATTCTGCATTCCTTAGGGATGAGGCTGTTCTTGGGGAACTAGAGGTCTATGTCCTCTTCAGGACTCTTTGGGATAGGCTTCTTTCTGTGCATCGTGGTGTGACCCTCAGATTCCTTCTGGCCATCACAGGTCACCTGGCACTATTCTGCAGCTGGGAACTGTGACCCAGGAGCCTTGGCCCTGTTTCAATTTTTTTATCTAGATGTCTTCTGAAGTTTTAAATAATTCTTCTGTCTTCCTGTTCTGCAACCTTAGAAGTCATGGTCGAAAAAATCTCAGTTTTACTCTTGAGCTCTGGTACTAAAGGATGGAAAATCTTTTACTGTGGTTGTTGTCTCTCTAGAAAATATGTTTAGAACTTGAGGATGGTGAGTTTAGGAGTCTGGGTGAGAAATGTCTTTAAAAGTTTGGGTATCTTGCTGGGTAGGTGGTACATGCCTGTCATCCCAGTGGCTCAGGAGGCTGAGGCAGGAGGATCACAAGTTCAAAGCCAGCCTCAGCAAAAGCGAGGCCCTTAAGCAACTCAGTGAGACCCTGTCTCTAAATAAAATACAAAACAAGGCTGGGGATGGGGCTCAGTGGTCCAGTGCCCCTGAGTTCAATCCCTGGTACCTCCCCCCATCCACAAAAACAGAAATTCCATATCTTAAATGACAGATGGTATTGGGGAGAGACAGGATCTTGCTACTACTATTCTGTCTGTGTAAGTAATGTGAATTCTGAAACCTTATCTCGTCTATAGAACACCTTATCTGCCTATGATACAGATTTGGTCTGAATATTGCTCCTGTCCCTTCCTGTATTTTTCTTGAGGATTGAAAAAAAAATTACAGTTTACTCTTTTAAAGATAGTTGTGTCAGTGTGTCTTCCAAGAGCTAGTTAATTGCCCAACAGATACCTTTCCATGTTCAACTTCCAAAGAATGCGAGCAAGGTGCTAAAAAACCAGGTGAGTTGAGTTTAGAAGTGTCTCATCCAAGAAAAGATGCCTATTTGAAGGGATGAATATGCTAATCCTCCTGACTTGGTTTGTAAGTCGATGGGTGTTTATGATGGTCTATCTTTTTCTCCTGCTGAATACTTCAGAACCCCAGTTTAAGTCTCCCCACAGACCTTTCCAGAGCTAGGTCTTCACTGCTATTTCTGTTTGCAAATATGTGTCTCTTCCTGGTATTGCCTCTCACTGCTGAGTTGCAGTTTTGAATTTTCTTTTATTTCTTCCTGGGCTTTTCTCCTGCCTTTTCGAAAACAACCAAGGTACTTTCAGGTGTACATTTTACCCCCCAACCTCTTATGGGAGCTGAGTAGAAGTCAAGGTCCACCTTACTCTCTGCAGATGATTGCCCCCTTTCTGACCATTATACTTAGTACTGAGCTCACGTCCACGTTCATGGTCGGGTGGACTACCTGTTTGCATGGCAGACTCCTGATGCATTCTGAATGCTGTTATCAAAAGGAGCCCCGGTTCTCTTTTATTTTTTTATTTTTTTTAGTTTTCCATGGACCCAATACCTTTATTTTTATTTTTGTGTGGTGCTGAGGATGGAACCCAGTGCCTCACATGTGGCCAGGCCAGCGCTCCACCACTGAGCCACAACACCAGCCGAGGAGCCCTGGATCTTGATGTTAGACCTGGACAGGAATTCTTTTTTTTTTTTTTTTTTTTTTAAAGAGAGAGAGAATTTAATATTTATTTTTTAGTTTTCGGCAGACACAACATCTTTGTTTGTATGTGGTGCTGAGGATTGAACCTGGGCCACAGGCATGCCAGGCGAGCGCGCTACCGCTTGAGCCATATCCCCAGCCCCACCTGGACAGGAATTCTATAAGACTTTAGTTGTTTTCTATTTTGAAGTGATTCTTTCCAGTGTTTTCTGGAACATTTTGAACATTTGAGTGATAGGAGAGGACCTTTGTTTGTCTGAGCACCGTGGAAATCCTGTCAATATACCTGGTGTCAAAAACCTCTCTTTCATTAGCACACCTTCAGACTTGTTGGGATTGGTTTCAAGCAAGAACCCTGACATGGTGGTAGCCTGCAGAAATCTGCCACTCTCTTGAAGCTGGGTTTTTGAAAGCTGCAAACATCAAGCCCACCGTGTTGCTATGAGTGGGGCCCAACATCAATGAGTGGATTTTCTGTATCCCTAGGAGACGCAGGAGACTTAGGACCTCAGTACCACCATCTTGCATGGGAAGCCTCATTTTCTTTAGAGAACCGTCTAGAGAATCTCAAGGCAGGGATTTAAGGGTGAACAAGTTCAGATCCGAATCTCCCATCCCATAACTCAAAGACGACATTTATATATCAGGGAACCTGAGGAGGTGTGGAGAGTCAAGAAGGGGCACAGGACTTGCGCTGGGGAGAGTCCCCCCCCCACCCCTGGCTAGGTTAGGGGAATAAAAAATCTGATTGGCTTGACGGCTTGAAGGTGATTGTGCTCCGAAGCTGCTGAGCGTCTCCATCTGATTGTGCATCCCAAAGGATCATGCTAAGCCGGATTCCCCAGCACAGGGGAACAGAGGCACAGGTATCAGCTCTCCTAAAATGATGCATGGCATAAACAGAACTAACATCACCAGGAATCTCCCTGGAGAGTCACGGTGCACTCAGGATGTACACATGGCCTTGGTTTGGGTCAGAGGGCTACCGGGGTGTCCTGGGCGGGGGGTTTCCTCTCCGCTAAGGGGTGTGCCTATGCTAGCGCTCGAGAACAGACAGATGCCCACTCTTTGGCATTCCTGCTACATCTGGAACTCAGAGGTGATACGGAGGCTCCCGTAGCCCTGGATTGCATAACCTAGATGTTAACTTGCTAATCCTCTTTGGAAGGTGATATTTAAATCTGTAGACTCTTTTTGTCCAAAGAAATCAATGTTGTGCTGCCCAAGATTTTCTTTTACATAAAAGTGAAGTGGGAGGTGTTTTCTTGTGGTTTTGTAATTTTCTTTACTTATCTCCAAAAGTCAGCATAGATTTTTTTTTTTTTTAGTATAAGCTGAAAGTAAACTCAGATGGGACTACTAGTTTTTCTTTTAATGCATCCTCATAATAACTGAATGATCCTTGTCCACATGTCTTTTGGCATGACTTGGATACCAGCATGTCACTTCTGTTCCTTGATCTTGTTTATACCCAAATCAGCACCTGTTTTATGCTATGCTGTTTTTTTTTTTTTTTGGGGGGGGGGGGTAGCCTATTTGATCGAAGCTTCAAAATCCATCTTTTTCTCACTTCTTTCTCTCCTTCTGACACTCGGGGTGCTCTTAATAACAGTTGAAGACTGTGTACAAAGCTTGGAGAGGCCTATGATATTTGCCTGTGTCTCCTTCATCTGGGTTGAAATCATCCTCGAGGGCAAGGGACGGATCCTCCCCCTTTTCGGTTTCCTGTAGCACCCAGCAAAAACATCCTACCACATAGGAGATACGTAGTTCTCTGTCCCATGATTAGATGGATAAATGAATGAACTAAAAAAAAAAAAAAAGGAGGGTGGCACATGCCTGTCACCCTAGCAACTCTGGAGGCTGAGACAGGAGGATCGCAAGTTCAAAGCCAGCCTCAGCAATTTAGCAAGTTCTTCAACAACTTAGACCTTGTCTCAAAATAATAATAATAATAATAATAATAATAATAATAATAATAATAATAATAATAATTAATAATAATACCAGGGATTGAACCCCATGGCACTTTACCACTGAGCTATACCCCAGCACTTTTTATTTTATTTTATCTTAATTTGAGATAGGGTCTCCTTAAGTTGCCAAGGCTGGCCTCAAAACTTCGGATCCTCCTGCCTCCACCTCCAGAGTCACTGGCCTTACAGGGCAGCCACTACAGCATCCAGCTAAAATGGATGAAAATTTTATTTTTTGTTCTCATTTTGGTTGGGTTCTTAAATCCTTAATTCCCTAATCCGACCACTCTGGCTTAGTCAGATGACTCTCACCATGACCCGTGACCTTGGGGAGACCTTACTGATGGGGAGCACCCGCTGAGGTCCAGGGAGACCTTCTTTTCGTGTAAGTCCTTTTTCCTGTCTATTTTCTCCTCTTCGACAGAGAGTCCTTCATCCCTGCTGTGACAGGGTCCTGTTTTTCTTACTCTCCCCATAGACTGCAATACATAGGTCACCATGAGCCCGGTCACCCTGGTGCAAAGAGAAGCCAACGTGATGGGAATGTGACTTGAACGTGGAATCTGTTCTCCTCTCCCAGAGCCTCGGGAGTTTTAGACAAGGGTGTCGCCGTCCCGTTGAGCTGCCATCTTTGTTAAGGGGCTGGTTTGATTACAGTTATTCTCCCATTCTCTCCCTGAGCCCTTTCACACTGATTCAGTCAAGTCTCCTCTTCTAGGGCATCATCTTGGGGATTCTCCAGACCTTCCCCCTCACTCCTGAATCCCGAGTGCAGAATCTGGTAGGGGAGCTTGTTTCTCTGAGGGGGAAACAGGTCTGAGACTGCATGGTCTCTGCAGCGTGTGGCTCACTTCACGTTCTCAGCATCTGGTGGGTTCAGTCCTCCTCCTTTTATCCCCCCACGTCTGGAAATGACAGCACTCACTAAATCTGCAAGGAAGGGTGAACGCAGGTTGAGGAAGCTATTCTCTGCAAGAGCAGAGAGCCACATTGTTCCATCTGCCTTGCCGGATGAAGCCAAGAGAAAGTCTTCCTGCACTCTTCCTGGGCTCTCCCCCTCCCCCTCCAATTTCTCTTATTGGCCAAGGGGCGTTCATTGCAAAACTGGGGTAGATTGATAGCAAGGGAAGAATTAGGGGGAAATCAGTACCAGTAGCAAAACGCTTTCATACTGTTTAGCAGATGAACACCTAAGCTCAGAAGTGAATATTTTGTCCCTTGTTATAGAGACAGATGTTAAAAGGCAAAAATGTGATAGTTTTTTTGGGGGGTGGAGGAGTACTAGGGATTGAACTCGGGGGCACTCGACCACTGAGCCACATCCTAGCCCTATTTTGTATTTTATTTAGAGACAGGGTCTCACCGAGTGGCTTGGGGCCTCTGTAAGTTGCTGAGGCTGCCTTTGAACTCTCCATCCTCCTGCCTCAGCCTCCCTACCCACTAGGGTTACAGGCATGTGCCACCACCCCCACTAAAAACTGTGATAGTTTTGCAACTTGAATCCAAGTTTGCAGATTCTGAGTCCAGAGCTTAAGCCCTTGGAGTCTCTGATCTGAGGCAGGGTACATTCTTTCTCTACCCATGGTTCAGGAACAAGGGTGAGGGAGACCATGAAGGCAGAACTTCTTGACAGCTCTCTGTGAGAACCTCCCCCTCCCCACCTCCGCCAAATCCACTCTCAGAAATTTTGCTACTAGTGCCAGATCCTGTTTGTTTGGGGGTTGCCCCTTGGTAAGTCCTTCAGGAATGATCTAGCACTCTGATTAGAAAGCGGGCATTTCTTCCTGCTGATTTTAATTTGGAGGGGCGACTGTCAAAATTCCAGGTCAGGAAAAGATGCACTTTAATTCCATTCACTCTGACATCCTTCTGGGTGTTTTCTGTGCACTGGCAGCAGATCGAACGGTATTTATCTACGTCAGTTCACTCAACCTCATCACAACCTGCATCATGTGGCTGACACTAACATCCCTTATATAAATCAGGGATCCTTGGGAAGCTGCAACCTGTCTGAGGCCCAAATGACTAATAAATACAAGACCCTGTGGTCCAGTGCTGGGGCCTCTGCTGTTAAAAATTACATTTGTGAAATTCAGAGAAATCCATGGGCTAAACCAGGGCTGCATAGTAATCAAAGGTCGATTTGAGATTTAGACCTGTTCCCTATAATCTGGGGACACATTCTGAGCCCCATTCCTTGTGCCTTAACTTAGCTTTTGAGGACTACATCAACATAAGGGAGTTACACACTCACGCCTTTCCATGCAATTGTTCTGTGTTCTTCTGTATCTCAAAATATTATAGTGATGGAGCATTTTTTTTAAAGTGAAGCCACTTAAAGTGGTTGAAAATTCGGTAAGCCCTAGGAAAAAGTTTGACACACACACACACACACACACACACACACACACACACACACCTTTGATCTCTTTTTCTGTACACCTACTAGACCAGTTTTTCCTAGTTTTTCTCTCTAACCTGAATCTCTTGCTCCTAAAGTTTATTTGCAGAATGCCGATGTTTCTATCAGGAGCTGAATTTTGTCCATAATTCTTCCTTGGGTGCAAAATGAAGACCAGATTTTTTTTTGTACCTGTGCTTATGTTGGCACAAAACATGTCATAATTTACTTTTCAGCTCAAGAGAATTATGAAGGTATCTGATTCTCATCTTTCCTCCATGACACTGCCTTCTGCAATAATAATTCTTTCTTTTTATCCCCAGTCGACACATGACGTGAATCTTTACTGAGCATTTATTTCCATGTTAGTTGTGCAAAGGTATCTTTTGTAGTCACCCGCCTGCCTTCCCCACGTCAAGGGAGCCCAATCAACAATGCCCCTGAATACGGTAAATTCTCGTTGCACGTCGGGTTTGCTGAAATGTTTCTCACCGACCATAAATTGCAATGCCTTGCAATTATCGAGTGTCTTTAAGAATTAGTGTTGCCATAAAGACTTAGTAATTATTTTCTATTTATCATGAAGTCCCTATTAAGGTAATAATTCCTCCAGTAGCCTAAAAAGTCAGTGTTTGGCAACTAACTTCTGATGTTTTCGTGTATTTTTATATGTTTAAGTTCTATATTTTTGTATGTTTCTTTATTGTCTGTCCCTACAATTACTATGTCACAAAAGAAAATGCTTTTTTTCTTTATCTGTAATAACAAGAGCTAGAATTTGAGAGTGACACTCTCATCAGTTCTGCTTTTTAATCTAAAAGGTCTACAGTCTACATATTTCTGTTTCCATTGTGAGAATCGTGCATGTATAAACTCAGTACATCTTTTGGAATGAAGTTGAGTACTGACCCATCGAGTTCCACCATGAGTATTTTGACTGCTTTCTATCTGTCTCAATCTCTCAAGATCTGAGTCAAGTTCAGGCGCTATTATTAGCCTCATTTTAAGAGGGAGGACATACATAAGCTTCGCACTAGGCTTGTGCCTTGCTGTAGGATACTCAGTTCCTAACAGATGCAGTTGGAACTTGGTTGCTGATGTGTCGACCCCAGAAATAGATCTCTTTGACCACCAGGATATACTTGGTCTGTGTTAATGACCTGGATGGAAATGTTGTGTGGAAATGGGCAAAGGATCATGATTGGTGGGTAACAAAGTAACAAAGTAACATCATCAAATGACTCCATGTCTCACAGGCTGGAGTGAGGCTCCCCGAGCTCAGCACAGGAGGCAGAGGGTAATGGTGAGCTGGAGTTTCAGGGGTGTGTAAGAGGAGTAGGTCTCAAGTCTGGGGCAGACCATGCAGCGGTCATTCAGAAGTAACCGGAATCTGAGTGGACAGAGAACCGTATTGCAGACATGGCATAAGAAGCAGAGAATTGCATTCAGGTGAATAAATATAATCATCTTCCAGTAAGGGCAAAGGAAGTGAGCATACAGGGGTAACAGGAGATAAGCCGGGTCATTGGAACACCATTGTCAACTGTTGGAATACTAGGGACATGTGTGTGTAATGGCAGGACTTCTCATCGCAGGTTACACTCAACTCAAAAAAACATGAGAAGGATCCTCTTTGTACATAGAAACCAAATCAACACCAGAAAGATCTCTGGGTCCCATTTCAAATATCTTAATAGAGAGCCCTTTCTCACCAGGATTGAACCCAGGGATGCTTAACCATTGAGCCACATCCCCAGCCCTTTTTTATATTTCATTTCCAGACAGGGTCTCACTGAGTTGCTTAGGGCCTTGCTAAGTTGCTGAGGCTGACTTGGAACTTGCAATCCTCCTGCCTCAGCCTCCTGAATTACAGGCATGGGTCACTGCCTTCTAGCAAGCTCATTCTCTTACTGGTCCGTCCACGGACCTGGGGTTGATGGTTCCCTGGATGGATTATGGAGCCAAGAGCACAGTTTTCTATTTGCCATCGTTGGGGCGGGTGTATCATGATTATCCACTTAACAAATGTCACTGAGCACCAACTTTGACAAGATAGAGAATATACTATCTCCTCAGTGGAGTCTGCTCCACCTGTCTGGCAGCCCAGATGTCCTCCTCTGTTAACTGAGAGTGATAAAGCCTAATTTGTTGTTGGGTATGCAGATGGAGTCAGACTGTGTGGGAAATCGCCCTTTGACAGATGAAGTCTGTATAAATACGAGGTGCTATTTCATCCCCAGGATGAAGCCCCGAGAGGCGTGCCTTCTATCTCCAGATGTTTCTACTCTAAATTTGCAACTCAGCCCCTGTTGCTATTTTTTTTAATCACTTTAATTTTCACTTCCCAACCAGAAGTTCACAGTTTTGAGAGAGAACACATGTTACCTCTAGAACTCTTTGATTAAAAGGGAGATACTGGAGGAGAAGGAAAACCTCTAATTTTGTACATTTTCCCAAATTAGGTGGATGTTTGTGTGTGTGTGTGTGGGGGCATCTCAGTTAAAAAAATAATAATAGAAAACACTGTCGTTTTCAGAATCATTACTTGAAAGATAACTTCATCAAACAAGACTGGGTTAGACCATGGTTCACGGAGGGCTCTCTGACTTGTTTCCATATTGGGGCCATTATGAAAAGTTGGTGCAGTAAACACAGAAAGGCACCTATTTTTCCAAGATCTTGATTTCAGTTCTTGTGGGTCCTATACCCAGAAGGAGGACTGCCGGGTCTTATGGTGGTTCCATTTTTTACTTTTGTGGTATATTTGTAAAATGGAATATTATGCAGCCTTGGGACGGAAGTTTCCTCCTGTTTGGGACAGCCTGGGTCAACATGGAGGATGGTATGCTACAGGAGCTCATGCAGACTCAGGGAGACCAATGGAGGGTGCTTTCACTCACATGGGGTAGCCATGACAACCAAGCACACAGAAGGAGAGGGTGGGATGGCAGGGGCCCCGCGCTGCAGGGAGCAGAAATGGGGATTCACTGTTCAGTGAGTGTAGATTTTCAGCCGTCCGAGGTGAGACAGTTCTGGAGATGTGCTAACCTGGAGCCAATGGTCAGCCCTATTCAACTGCATTGGGGCCTTTAATGAGTTAAGAGGTTGGAACTCATGCCAACTATACTCATGAAAGAAAGTGAAAATAAATGAATAAATACGTAAGGGAGAGCCATAAGGAAAATTTTTGGAGGCAAGGGACAGGTATACCACCTTGCTCTCACAGGTGTGCGCACACATCTCCAAAGTCATCCCATTGTATACCTCGACAGGTGCCCGGTGCTTTGTGTATAAATGGTACCGCAATGAAACTGACTAGAACAGGGTCCAGGGAAATGAACCTCTATGTAATGTGTGGAATGAGCCTGCAGAGAAGAGTTCAGAGGAATGCAGACAGCGAGAAAAAAAAATCCCAGCTAAAATCCAAGAAAAATGTCCTAATGTGAAGCCCGACTATAGTGGAAAGTAGGAAGTAGGAGAAAAAAAAGAAAGAAAGAAAGAAAGAAAGAAAACGCCAAAGTTCTTAAAGACTGACTTAAGAAAAAAAATAGGCTTGCCTCTAGGCATTTTCTCTGTGATTCAATTTTATTTTCTTCATGTCAAGATACCAGGCAGGCAGGTGTGTGGAAGGGGCCTGGGAGAAGAGAGGAGAAGTTGACTCTATTTTTCTTTTGAGGGGGTCACCAGGGATTGAACCCAGGGGCACTTGACCCCTAAGCCACCTCCCTAGCCCTGTTTTGTATTTTATTTAGAGACAGGGTCTTACTGAGTTGCTTAGGGCCTCGCTTTTGCTGAGGCTGGCTTTGAACTCACTATACTCCTTCCTCAGCCTCCAAAGTTGACTCTTGATATGGGACTCTCTAGGAGTTTGCCTGCCTAGTGGGTGTGGGTGTTTGGCAGTGGGATTCCTTGAAGGTGTGAGAGTCTGTTAGGTCCCATTTTGCCTCCTGGCTAGGTTCCTGCCATTTGGAAAAGGGATCCCAGGAGCCAAAGGCCACTCAGAGTTCTACTAAAGGAGACCAAACTATTTCCAAAGTTTAGGCTCCCTAATAAGCAGAGTTAATGAACTTAGCTGGGAACCAAGGCCCCCCACTTTGAATTGAAGATGACTTGTCTCCTGGGAGTATCAACCTGACTCAGTGAAACTAGCTGCTTGTAAAAATGTGGGAACTAACAGAGAAAAAGGCACATTCATATATTGCTGCTGGTGGGACTGCAAATTGGCGCAACCACTCTGGAGAGCAGTATGGAGATTGCTGAGAAAACTTGAAATGGAACCACCATTTGACAGCTATCCCACCCCTCGGTTTATATCCAAAGGACTTAAAACCAGCAAACTATAGTGACACAGT
The DNA here is from genome assembly GCF_048772815.1 of Callospermophilus lateralis. Lineage (NCBI taxonomy): Eukaryota > Metazoa > Chordata > Mammalia > Rodentia > Sciuridae > Callospermophilus > Callospermophilus lateralis. The sequence goes on from NW_027513384.1 coordinate 1,622,130, forward strand.
CACATCAATGTTTATATCTGCTCAACTCACAATAGCTAAATTAGGGAACCAACCTCAATGCCCTTCATCAGATGAATGAATAAAGAAAATTTGCTCTATACACACAATGGAGTATTACTCAGCCTTAAAGAAGAAATGATGGTGTTTGTAGGTAAATGGATGGATCTGGAGAATATCATGCTAAGTAAATAAACCAGTCCCCCAAAATCAAAGGCTAAATGTTTTCTCTGATAAGCGGATGCTGTCCATCATGGGGGGAGGGTAGGAAACAATGAAGGAACTTTCAGCAGAAGGTAGTGAGGGTAGGGTAGGGGTCATGTGGATGAGACAGACATTATTACTCTATGGACACGTGTGATTCCACTGCTGGAGTGACTCTGCACCATGTTCAGACACAGGACAGAGAATTTGTGCTCCAATTTGTGTACAATGTGTCAAAATGCATTTGGCTGTCACGTATAACTCATTAGAATGAATTTTTTAAAAAATAATTTAAAAATTTTAAAAAGAACCAGTGGTCCCTGTGGAAAGCAGACTGTGTCCTCTCTGCCCACCATGTGGACGCTCAAAACCAGATGGAGCCCACCTCTCAAACTGTCAAGAAAGAAAAGGCAGGACAGAAATTAGCAGGGACCCCCGTTTCCTACAAGGAGCCAGTGTGGAAGGATGGAGAGGGGCTGGCTCAGCGGGGATTTGGTCCTCTCCATCCCTTTTCCAGGGTCTGGAGGAAGAAACAGATGTGGGAGAGAAAGGGTTTGACTTTCCCCTCTGAGATGCATCGATTTTATTTATGAGACTAGAGACGAACTATCATTAAGTAAGAAAATAGGAATGACCTAGAAACCAGGTATGGTATTATCCAGATATGGGAATCGTCCAAATTTAATTTTTATTAATGTAGATAATAGCTTACATGGGGCCTTATGGCGACATTACTAGCCGTCTAAAATTTAATTAGATTTTCAGAGCTCCGTTAATTTCTTTTGTAGGATTATGCAATCTAGGACATCGCTAGCAAGCTCCATGCATTTTATTTTTATTATGATTTGAAATAAGCTGGAATGATTTATTTGGTATATGAGAACAGTTTTGATTTGGGGGTCTTTTTAAAGAAATTAACTCCCAAAGGGTGGAAATAAGTACTTTTTGTGATAGACTGCTTATGTATATTTTTGTATCTGTCTTACATACATTTATTAACTAACAACAGGAACTGACTTACCTGTTCATTTTTAGTTTTATTAAGGTTGCTTTTTTTCATAATTATGAGTCGGTGCTAACCGTATCAATGTATTTATCCTTACAGTGGTTTTAAAATGATCATTTTAATGCAAGTTTTTTTTTTAATATTTTGGTGGACTTTTTTTTGTTCTGATTAAATGTCCCACTTTAAATATCCTTTAATTACTATACCCTGATTATATATATGCAATATTCCTTCCTGGCTCCAGTAAACCCTTTTACCATAATAGAGAATTTTGTTCACCACTTTTGAGATTCACCACAGTAATGCACTGGATAGGTTTGTAAATCTTAAAATCCATCTTTTTTTTTTTTTTGCATATTGACCAAAAATAAAAATTGGGGGAGGGAATGAAATCTCTATTTTATACATGGCAAGCTTGTGCAAGGACAGAGATCCTATGGATCCTCAGAGGCATTCTCTCTGGTTTTGATTTTTGAAACTCTTCATTTGGGGGAGCCTACCCCTTGGGCCTCTGATGAGATGACATTTATAGAGACTAGGAAAGAATCGCCAGGCAGCCCCACATAGCACATGAACTTGAAGTGTCAGCATTGCACAGAGGACAGATGGCATGGGAACAGGAACCGGAAACAAACATAGGCATGGACATTTGCTTTTCTGCAAAACCTGGGTGTTGGTAAGGATGTTCCTGGGGCTCTGTTGAGCTCTAGCGGTTCTCAGAGCTCAGAGTTGCAAGGACCCTTGGTGCTCCCCGTTTGCATGAGCATCCCTGTGAATTCACCCAGGCTCTGTGCAGCCATCCTGCATAGTCATCCTGTGTCCTTAAATGCCTTCTGCTGGCTTTGCAGAGGGATTCTGCTTGTGTCGGGACTTAGTCTGGCAAGATTAGAGCCTCATAATTACCAAAATACCAATTGCTCCTCATCTATAATTAGAGTGTAAGCTTTTTATTCATCCCCCCTGGTTTATAACATGGTTGCAGGAGCTGGGGTAAGATTTCTGAAGCTAATGCATCTGTACTCTCAGCCCTGCATTTTCCACTGAATTTTGGTGTTGGGCTTTAATGATCATCTGGTGCCCGTTGCTCCAGCGCCAATCATGTCTGTCTATACCCTTGATAGAGTTGGGCTGGTAGAGGGACTGGAGAAGACAGGAGCAGCTAAGAAACAATCTTCAATCAAGCCCCCCCCATCCAAGCATGAAGATCAGATCAAACTAATGTAAGTTAAAGAGGCAGGTTGAGATAAAAATCCAGGTAAAGGTGAAATGAAGTCCCACCTTGTTACATAGCCTTGACCTCAAATAAACCTAAGTTCCCCTCCTGCAGCATCTGTAAAAATAATTTGAAAAAAAAGATAACCCTTTTTTATTATATTTGATCACTGCAGATATTGTGGCTGTACATTACAATGAATTTTAAATTATTTCTCCTGATTAGGTCTTTGCAATTATTCATCATGTTCATCTGAGTGAAATAGAATGATATACGCTGAGGCGAGTGTTAACAGATTGTAAGATTTGATATGTTTTGAAAAGAAATAGTAATGATAAATGACAGTGACCTAAATTGTGGAACGATTTTTCATGCATAAAATAATCTTCTAGTTTGTAATTAAGTGATTAACTCAAGAAGGCAAAAAAAGTCAATCAAGTCAGAATCATCAAGCTCGAGAATCGAAAAGTATCTGCAACTTTTCATTATATTTATATTTTTTATCCAGAGTAAATGTTCATGTGAATTTCAAATATAAATATTTGTTAAACGAATTTTTTTAGGAGAAAGAGTCTCAGGTGCTACAATTGCAGAGATCATAAAGGAAAAGAGTCAATGTCTCCAAAAGGAATGATAGCTGCTTTTTTAAAAAATAGTGTTTATAAAGCAACTCCATTTAATCTCATGATTTCTTCTAAAAAGAGATGATGGAGGAAGAAGGCAAAATACAGACTCATCCTTCTTAAAGATGAGGAAATTGGTTGGATATGGTAGAGCCCACCAGTAATTCCAGTGGTTGAGGACGCTCAGGGCAGGAGGATTGCAAGTTGAAGGCCAATCTCAGCAAGTTAGCTACACCCTGTCTTAAAGTTAAGAAAATAAATAAAAATAAAATTAAAAAGGTCTAGGAATGTGGCTCAGTGGTAAAGTACCTCTGGATTTAATCCCCACTACCAAAAGAATGGGGTTGGGGTTCAGGGGAAGCAACAGATGAGAAACCGTCTGTCACTGGGTGGGACTAAGTGGTTAAATAGCATGTCTGTGATCCACATGGATTTTCCAGAGGTGGAGCTCTGAAAGATGCTGTAGCCTTCCATTCCTTTTAACTATGCAAAAAGAAGATAAAATGGAAAAAATAAAATCTGAGGGATGTGGGATCTGAAAGGTTTTCAGCACATTTGATTATGAACTATATCATGGAGATTAAAATGAAGGGTTCATTCAAAATACATGAATGAAATACATATGTCTAACTTGAGGGTTAGCGGTTTAGTCAGCTTTTTAATTGCTGCGGCCAAAAGTCCTAAAAAGAACAATTTTTAAAGGAAGAAAAGTTTATTTGGTGGGGGGGGGGATCATGGTTTCAGAGATCTCAGTCCAGAGCTAATTCCATGGCTCTGGACCCAAGAAGCAGAGAGAGAATTCTGCTCACCAGGGACAACAATAAAAATAAACCCCAAAGCCAGGCTACCAGTGATCTACCTCCTCCAGCCACACCCTGTCACCCAGTGACCCCCCAGTTAACCCCTATCAGTGGATTAATACACTGATTAGGTTAAGGCTGTCCTGACCCAATGATTTCACCTTGAATTTTCTTGCATTGTCTCACACATGAGCTTCTGAGGGTCGTCTCCTATCTAAACCATAAGTTAGTATTTCAAAATAGTCCAAGGTATCATAAATAGGGTGAATAATAGTTGGGTTCATATGCAACATCATTTGGATGATTGGACTTGAAACCACAAAGTGATACGAAACAATCCTTATAAAAATTCTAATTAAAATCCAGAAGTTGTTTAGAGAAGGAAATGACGGTTTCATGAAGTGAGTATGAAAAACATTGATTAATACACACACATCTTGTGCGTCCTTTGACTCTTGTAATGTTCTGAGAAGGTGGGTGTAATCAACCCCACGTCACAACCAAAGACTCTGAAGCTATAAGAAGTTAGCTTCTATAGTGTCACGTATCAAGAAAATGATTCAAAATGAAGTCCAGGTCTTTCTGAATCTAAAAATATGTGGGCTTGTTCTCTATTCAGTGATCCTGACTCTACTCTGTGGTACCTTTCATATGAACATGATGCTCATTTTGTATTTCATGACTGAGTGGCTGAGCACCTGAGCGGTCAAACAACTTTTGTTGGTTTCTTTGTCTCAGGAATTAAACTCAGAGGTGCTTAATCACAGAGCCCCATCCCCAGTCATATTTTGGATATTATTTAGAGACAGGGTCTCACTGAGTTGCTTAGCACCTTGCTTTTGCTGAGGCTGGCTTACAACTCGACATCCTCCTGCCTCAGCCTCCCAAGCCGCTGGGATGACAGATGTGTGCATGGTACCCAGCTGGTTGATCATCTTTAAAGAGGTGTTTTTGATCACACTATCCTGAAGGGAGATGAATATGCAGGTGTTAGATTTGGGAGGGTGAGAATTGAGTAAGAGGGACCATTAGAAATAGAGGGGGGAAAGGAAAGGAACTTCATTTATCAGTAACTGAAAGCAGAGCAAAATCATTAAGTGTCAGGCCCACTTCATGTGCCACTAGCACTTGAGACAAAAATAAAGTTCCGTGTGGAAGCCACTGGTCCCCTCTGGATGGCTCAGGAGTGACCCGCGAGGTGGGCATTAAGATGACAGTGGGAAAAGGCTGTGGCTGAACTTAACAAGGACAGGAGCAGACCCCTAGGCAGGAAGCACCAGGCAGATTTACCACGACTGAGGAAGAATCCTCAGCCCGCGCTCAGCTCCATCCTGACCATTACTCTTCATTTGGCGCTATTGATTGCTCTAACGGCTAGGACTACACAGGTAACGAGCTGTTGTGGCCACTCTGGGTTGAATGTCAGCCCTCCCATTGATCATTCCAGCCAGGGCTGCGTACCCCATCCAGGAGTGGACACTGCGGTAGGAAGAGGGGAGGTGTGCCTTGCCCCTTCCTGTCCAGGGGACACACCTCTTTTCTTCTGGGCTTTAGTTTTTATTCCCAGACATCTCCAGAAGCCGATTCCAACAGCTCTAGCAGTGAGTGAGGACCAGGGGGATATTTCCACTGGTAAAGTTTTAGTCTTTCCTCCATGATGGACCAAGGGGACCTCCCAAGAGTATGGGAGATTCAGTTCCGTGTTTCATTGTGTATGCAGCCAGGGAGGTCTGTGTCTCATTCTTCTTCAAGGATCCATTCTTGAAGAGTGTCTTTTGGCAGGGATGACATTAACATGTGGCTCCCTAGGGAGAAACAGATCCAGAGGTGGGGGCGGGTGACGGGTGCACAGGTCAGTGGCATTAATGGTTCAGTTGATAGCAACATACTTAGCGACTAGTCATTTAAACTTGGCCTGTCTTTTTCTTTCCTCCAATCCTTTCAAAAATCAGGGTCAGCTAGGCACGGTGGTGCACACCTGTAATCCTAGTCACTCAGGAGGCTGAGGCAGGAGGGTCACACGTTCAAGGCCAGCCTCAGCAACTTGGTGAGGCCCTCAGTAACTTACCAAGACCCTGTCTCAAAATAAAAAAAATAAATAAATAAAAAAGATTTAAAGCTCCCTTGGCTTCAATCCCTACCACAAGGAAAGGAATTTTTAAAAAATAATAATAATTAGGGTCAACCCTGATCAGTATTAAGTTCAGATTATATCTATTGCTGATAAGCACTTACTATGTGCTGAATATATTTCTCGGCACAATGTAGTCCACACGGAGCTTGGCGGATAAGTATTTGTATATTTTCAGTGGTGAACATAGATTGTATCACAACTCTTTGCAGCAAAAAGCATATAAAACTTGGAAATGGTCTCCCTACAATTCTACTTAATGCTGTTTCACTTGTACAAAATCTGCTCACTCCCGAGAGAGTGAGCTCCCCATCCCACAGTGGGGAAGGAGAGAAGATTGAGGAGGAGGAGGAGAAAGATAGTTCTTAATAACACAGCATTATATACCTGTTGATTCTGAAAAATCTGCTCACGAATTCTTTTTTTTTTTTTGGTGGGGGAGGGTACCAGGGATTGAACCCAGGGGCACTTAACCACTGAGCCACATCTCCAATACTTTTTATTTTTTAATTTTGAGACAGGGTCTTGCTAAGTTGCTTAGAGCCTCGCTAAGTTGCTGAGGCTGGTTTTGAACTCGCAATCCTCGTGCCTCAGCTTCCCAAACTGCTGGGATTACAGGCGTGCACCACTGCATGCGGCTCGTGTGCTTCTGATGGGGGTGAAATCCACATAAGACAGAATTAGCCATTTTAAAATCAGTAATTCTGGGCCATGCAGTATGTTCACAATGCTGGACAACTACCACCTCTTTCTCTTCCTAAAACATTTTCATCACCTCAAAATAAAACCCCCGACTCAGGAAGCAGTCCCTGACCATCTCTCCTGCCCTGGCTGACCTCCAACCTGTGCAACCACCCATCTGCTCTCTGTGTCTTTTGGATGGACCCACCCTGGTTCTTTCACATAAACAGAGCCGTGTAATGTTGAACCTCTGTGTCTGGCTTCTTTGCTTCTTTCACTTTGTTCAGTGTGCAACTGAGGTCCATGCACATGGTAGGGTGTATACAGCGCCTTGTTCCTTTTTTTTATGAATGAGTACTGAGTGTTCTGTTGGGTCCAATGCCGGATTTTGTTGGAGCACTCACTCACCCATCTGCAGACGCCTGGCTTCTCTCCACCTTTGGAGTATTGTCAATGGTGCTCCTACGAACATTCTCTTTCTTTAAGTGTTTTTGGGAGCTTCGTTGTTTTGAGCATATTTACACGAGTCGGTGAATTAAGGGCTTTCTATGCAGACACTCTGTCCATTCTCAAAATCCTTTGACATCAATATGACTATTATTCCCTCTTTTCAGGAGGTAGACACTGGTGCCTAGAGAGGTTGACTCCCTTGGGTGAAGGGCCAGGCACTGTTGGTGCTGAGTTTCAAACCCACACAGGCCAGGTTCAGGGTTTGCACCAGACTCCATATCCCTGGGTGTTGTGTGAACTTGACCCTTGACTTTAACCGCTGCTTCTTCCGACCCCCTCCAGTCTTCACGGTCAGATAAGGATTTTTCAAGTTTCTTCTTAAAATTCCGATTCCATCATTGGGCATCGCATTTCAGGAGTGATCTCTTAAGGTGTCATTGCCGTCATTATCACCGTACCCATGTTTTATGTCCCTTGGAGAAAGTACTCTGGTATGAGTTTTTAAAGTGTTTTGTCCCGTAATAATAAAAATTATATGATTTAAAAAAAAAAGAAAAAAGAAAACATAGGTCCCAAGCTGCCACAGCCTGGAGTTTTATGGCAGGATCTCTGTGGCTATATAAATTTAAAGACATAGTACATTGTCAAGGTTAAAAAAGAAAAATCCAGCCGGAACCAGTGGCGCATGCCTGTCACTCCAGTGGCTGTGGAGGCTGAGACAGGAGGATCGCGAGTTCAAAGCCAGCCTCAGCAAAAAGCTGAGCAGCTCAGTGAGACCCTGTCTCTAAATAAAATACAAAACAGGGCTGGGGATGGGGCTCAGTGTCCCTGAGTTCAATCCCTGGTACACCACCCCCCCCAAAAAAAAGAGAGAAATCTAAATGGTAAAGGAATATTTACTGTATTTACCATTCTTTTTATGACTTTTTTTTTGAAAAATAAATTGTTAATATCCCCAAGGACCTGTTCCAGGTGGGTCTGACAACACTTGTGTGCAATCTCACTTATTTCCTCCAGGCTCTGTTTTAGCTCATTTAGCAAGTGCGTAACTAAGAGGTGGCTCCCGAGTTTGTGGTGGACTAAGACCCCAGGTCTCTAGCTCCACGCACGCTGCCAGGCGGAGCTCACATGGCTGATTTTCTTCGCCTACATGCAGAACTTCCCATACCCCTCTGAATTCACTGGGCACGTTTTGAGATAATTGCTGTTCTCCCAAGATAAGCTTCCGTTCCAAATCTGATAGGCAGTCTATTAACTATCTTTTTTTCAGTTTGGAAAGTGGAAACAACTCTGCCCCTTGGCCGTGCGGAGGATTTACAGTTTCCATTATCAGCTGGGAGACGATTTTTGACCACAGTTAAGCTTCACTTAAAAGGGTCTATGAAAGATCCCTGCTCAGATCCAACATCTGCCTGCTGCCATTTTCCAAGTGATGGGATTGGAGTTGTAGAACCAGAGCTTCATATTTATAGGTTGAGATGAAGGGCTCTGGGGACTTTCTCCAGTTCAAATATGGCATTTACAAGTCGAGGTTTTCACTCCATCCTCAGTTTGAGTATTGAGTTGTGCGACTCTTTATTCAGTTTGATTTATCAGAGAGCTGTGCCTGCATGTATTGTATTGGACCATGTTTTAATCTGTGGCTATGGATCAAACCAAGTCATTAGCATTGTATCCTTTAAGTGATTTCACCATTTTATACCAATATAAGTTGATATTGACCCATAATAGGAAATGCATTTATAAATCGAAGTGTTTTACTCACCTGGAGATACAGATCTTCCTTGTATATTACAGTCCTTTACAACAATAAGTCAAGCTAAGTTTTTTCAATAAACTCTTCATGTTGGAATGGAAATCCCCAGTTACGTGGTGTTTATAATGGAGTTTTGAAGTGCTTTTGCAGTGGAAAGATATTAGTTAGACGTCATCTATTAATTCCCTGTAGGGGATATTGGTAGTGGTCATTTGAGGGTGGACACAATTGTTAAGACTGTGAAATTGAGGCAGGGCCTGACACCTCATAGCTATAACTCTAATTACTTGGAGGCTGAGGTCTGAGGATCCCAAGTTCAAGGACAGCCTTAGCAAAACAATGAAACTAGATGAGGGGGTTTTGCTCAACACTATCTCACCATTGCTTGATGAAGGCAAGGCTCTAGGTTTGATCAGCAGAACCAAATCAAAACAAACAAACAACAATAACAACCAAATAAAAAGCTTTGCATTTTAGTTTTTTTTTTAACTTTTCTGAAATGAATTTTTGGTGTTTTTTTTTTTTTTCCCACCAATTCCGTACCCATGAATGTTTGTGGTTTCTTTTCTGGGGCATAAATACAAACCAAATGGACTTTGAAAAGAAAGATGGTTTTATAAAAAGGATTAATTCTTCTTGGCCTTCTTTTTTAAATGGATTTTGTGATAGGCAAGGGATGCAAATGAAGTCACAGCAATGTCCCCAAGTGTCTCTCTATCCTGGCAATGATAAACACAGAATATTTGGGTTGCTATCAAAACTCCCAAGCGCGTTTTCTTTGTGTTAGTGACTTAACACAAGGTTGTATCCTTCATCCGTAGGTTAGATGGTGTGCCTTCCTTTACGCCCAGTATATCCTGCATCCACTGTGGGGGGTGGGGGTGGGGGGACATTCTTCTTCAGCTGAAGCTAAGAAAAGTGTCAGCGTCAGATTCCTACCTACACGTTTCAGATCCAATAAATGGATCCCCCCATGGTTATAGAAAGGCCAGAGTCTTTCCAGTCTCAGCAAACTCCCAAATGAGGTCGTACCCTGGGGTTGCTACAAAAGTGAGGTTAGCAAATCGCTGACACCTTTCCTCAGAAAGATTCCAGGTGAGGATGACTCTTGGCCAGATCCTGACGGGCGGTTGCACGTTTTCACGCTTTCTTCTTCCCCTCGCCTGATTTTATGAGTCGTCTCCATCTTTAAAAAAACAAAAAGCAAGCATTGATGATGTAGAATCATTCACACATCAACACAAACCATGAAGTCTCTTAAGACAGTAGAAAGGATCATGGAAAGGAGGGAAAGACGCAGGCCCGGGAGTCACTTGGAGATGCCATTCTTATCCAAAGCAAACTATATTCCAAACCAATTATCTAGGTCATTTCCTACTTGCTAGGTGCAGAACGCCTCTCGTGATGGGGCGGTTGATGCTCCTCCTCTTGGCCTTTCCTGTTTTATTTACTTTGCAATGCCTGTTGTCAAGGGGCAAGAGGGGAGAGAAGGGAAAGCACACAAACCAGTTCCAAGCTCTAACAAGAGTTTAAGCCACTCTTGGACTACGGTGCCCATAATAGGAGAATAAAGGGGTCCTGTCCTTTTTGGCTTTATAATATCAACATTTGGGTCCAGGGCAACCAAATGGCTGTAAAAAGATGAGATGATTTTTATGGGTTGACTTCAGTTTCTGAACCAAATCTGTTCTGCTAATCCTCGATCCTCGTCTGTCTCCACATCACACTCTGCGGTGGCTGTCTCCGACAGGCAGCTGAAATGACCTTCCCTCCCTTGGTCACTTTCTCCCCAGCCAGTCTCTGCTTGGGAAGGTGTAGAGTTAAAGGTCTCTGCCTTTTTCTTTTATGTCACTCTGACCATCCGAGGACTCGGGACTCTCTGTCCAGTGTATGATTTATCTCCAAGAATCCCTCACGATGGCCTTTTCTTGGAATTCCCAGCAAGGCACTAACTCTGACCATCACTGCTTCTCCAATTTTTTTAATCACCTTGTAAGTGACCTTGTTCCCAATGTCATTCACCACAAGCCATTCTGATCATTTCCATTATGACCATCTCCGGTCAAGTCATTATAGACGAACACGTGTGTCCTGGAACGCTCAGACACTCATCTCTTGACTAATTCATGGCCCCGTAAAGGCTGGATACCCCTCTCCAGCAGCAAAATCTGAAATCTTTGCCTCTTCCCCGTGGCTCCAATATTAAGGAGTTAGAGGAAGTCACCGGGTCTTCAGTGGAGATGTCTCTTATGATGCACGTGACCCTGCGTCATCTCCATGTTCCTGGGAGTCACAGTGATGATAGTTTTGCGTGTCTTGGACGTAAAGCAATTCATGGTAGCTGTAAGTAGACTGAAGACCTCTGAAAATAACAGGGAAGCAGAGTCCCTTCCCCTCTCCTCCCCCCAAAAGTTATATATATATAGATTATTACTATTTAATAGATTGGACATCTCTATAGGAAATTCTTGGAAGGGTTGGGACATTGGTTCTCACATGATGACTCAGTAAATACCTACTGGGTAACTTTTGTGCATCTCGCCCTGTGTTAGACTTTGGAAATGCAGTTTCATCCATTTAAAGGAAGAATCTGTTCATAGACCTTCATCTAGTGGAGGTGGATGTGACTTAATCGGAGGACTCTGCTTCCTGAAGGCTCGCACTAGGGAATCATATCCTTGTCCACCTTAGTAAGCCCATGGCTCAGAGGGTGACTATGGAATTCATCTTTGCAGTCTCACGGTTGGCATCTACCTTAGTCATATGCCAAGGAAGTTTGGCATCATATTCAAAATAGCCAGTATCCACATCCAAAGCCGTGGAGTGCGTCCTCTCTGTACATTCTCCACTCTTAAATGAATTAATTCCCTTTGCTTTTATGGATACGTGTATTTTAAGTCCTCCAAAAGTTGACAGTGATCGCAAAAGCTACCATATATTGACTATTAGACTGTTTCCTAGAACTCTGGTAAGAATTCACATCTTCTCAATTAATTCCCTTATGAGATTCAGTGGGGAAAAAAAGACTTAGGCAAGTTCAATGATCTGTCCAGGACCAGACAGCTAGACATTGGGACTTCCACTGGGGTGGCTGATTCTAGAATCTAAACATTTTTTAAAAATTTTTTTGGGGGGTGGGGTACAAGGGATTGAACTCAGGGGCACTCGACCACTGAGCCACCTACCAGCCCTATTTTGTGTTTTATTTAGACACAGTGTCTCACTGAGCTGCTTAGCTCCTCACTTTTGCTGAGGCTGGCTTCGAACTCACGATCCTCCTGCCTCAGCCTCCCGAGCCACTGGGATTCCAGGCATGTACCACCACAGCTGGCCTAGAACCTGACCTCTTAACCACTCTATGAAACTGAATCACTAGCAAACATTTGGTCTCCTCTCTATGAATGAGAAAACGTAAACCCAAGCTGTTAAGTGATTTGCCCATTTAATATACTCCTTACGTACCAACTAGAGATTAAATCTCCATGTTAATACAGTATTCATTAATAACAAAAATGTCATTTTTTTTATGGTACCAAGTCCATGCCAGCTGCTCTCTCCTGATGCGTCTCTTTCTGTGGGTTCATTTGTACCATCACGACTGCTATTTAGAAGCATGTTCTCTTATTATCTCATCAACCAGAGGATGTTAAGATGAAGCGGCTTCACATCACAGCACCGCAAGCCTGAGCAGGTCCAGTTCCAACTCAGCCAGGCGGTTGCAAGTTTGTGTGCCATCTCTGTAAGCAGACAGGCTTTCCCCTCCTGTTCCAGGGGCTGTGCCAGGCTTAGAGACATTTTGGGGGTCGTCACTGGTGGGAGTGAAGGGTGCCATTTGTAGCATCTGGTGGGCAGAGACCAAGGATGCCATGGAACATCATATAGTGTCTAGGACAGCCCCCCACAGCAAAGAATTAGAATTAGCTGCCCCCAGAATGTGCACAGCATTCTAACCACAATGCTAAGTCTATGCCACCAGTTCTGTCCTCCCAAATTAGCAAAGCATAGTGTCCTGTGCACATGCTTGATTTAATGCTGTGTGTGTGTGTGTGTGTGTGTGTGTGTGTGTGTGTGTGTGTTTTAATCATGAGTACAGTTCAGGCTTGGAAAATCATTGTTCAGTCTGTACCTCGTGGTTATAAAGACTAGCATTGTGCCCCCTGGGAGAACCTATGGGGGTGCATCCATTATGACAATGGAAGTACAAAATTGCTGTGTTTAGATTTAGGATGAAAGAATAGCCACCCAGTTGGAGAAGATGATAAAAGTGGTACTTTGATGACTAGGGATGATTTGGGTTTCAGTAAGGAAAAGTAGCCATATTGTTATTCAAAAAAAATGTTATTTGGGGAGAACAAAAAAAAAAAAGAAATGGATTTTTCCCCCCCTGGTATTTTTCTTTTCTTTCAAACAAACCTATTTTGCAGATTTAGTATGCCTTTTATCATCAGCTCAATTACAGTTTGGGCAGCCAGTTTGGACAAAAATAAAAAAAAAGAGGAATAAAAATATTTTTATCACTACCTTGTATATTTCTCACAAGGTTTCTAAGTGTAATTTTCCATGAATATCATCCAAAAATTCTTCAACTGTGTGAATTTTGCACTGAGTTTCTGGCTAATCAGGATTGGGCCGAAGCCCAGTGTATATGTTACATAAGGAAAGGGGGAACAGGCTTTGGAAAGGAGTCCTCCTCCTGTGGTCTTGTGTGGCTCCTGATCACCCAGGGAATCCTATATAAGACCGCCTGCCTCCCGAGCCTCTCCTGTTCCTGTGATTTCTTTTAATAATCATATTGGTCTGTCTGGCAATGTGCTAGCTTTTGTGAGAAGCACGTTGTCTTCATAAACCCGACAGACAGAGAGAATTCACGGACCTCACACACCTACAGATCTGGGAACCCAGATTTTGGGGTACGAGAGAGCAGTTTCATAGTGGTCTGATATAGGAGTTTCCATATGACCTAGCAGTTTCAAAAATGTAGTCGGGTGAGCCAAAATCACTGGACTCAGCACACTAGGGACAAAATAGAAACCCAAAGGCACACCCCCCGAGTGACCCACCTCCTCCAGCCATACCCTACCTGCCTAGGGCTACACTCCAGTGAATCCATATCAGTGGATGAATGCACTGATTAGGTTAAGGCTCTCATAACCCAACTGTTCTATCTCTGAACTCTCTTGCATTCTTTCCCACATGAGGTTTTGGGAGGGATACCTCACATCTTAACCACTCCAAATTTCAATGTTATAAGTAACAGTATTTCTGTTTGGGAAAGACTACCCCATCAAGTTACTAATACTAAACATGAAATGCAGCACCCAAGATCCGGCTGATACCTGAAAAATAAGTTTCCAAGTCGTGCATTATATTGGGGGCTTTGTTCTAGAGCTGCTAATGCTGTTTAATAAATACAGGGTACTTACTGTTGAAATAGTCATAAATAAAATGGATGCCATCATTTTCTTTTCTCGCTTGCCAAAAAGGTTAACCATCCAAGAAATAATACATTCAAGTTATAAGCTTCTCCAAATGACCACATAAACTACTTCACTGCTCCTGAAAGGGGAGTTCTTAATTATTCCTGAAATAGCTTCTATAATTAAGGAACTTGTCTAATGTGAGGAGGAAAATGATAGATCCTCAGTGAAGATCAAAATTCAAAGGAGGCACTGTGCTGTATGTTTTGTTGAGTGTTATTAACTTCGAAGATTTTTAACTGCATAAAGTCCTGTTGGAATTGGCACTCCTTAGCTTAGACATAGATTTTATTTTTTTACATATTTTTGTTCTTTTATTTTCATATTCTATTTTTTTTACTACGATTTCAATGTAGAAACCAAAGAATTTATTCTGTATAAGATTAATAATCCAAGGTAATGCTGAAGGAATGGCCAAGTATACAAAAATAAGGTCTGCAAACTTTAAATTCTAATGAGTTTTTCATTTTATTGTAATAGATTTTTAGGTTTTTTTTCCCCAGGGAGGTACTGAGGATTGAACTCAGAGGCACTTGATCACTGAGCCACATCCCAGACCCTTTTTAGTATTTTATTTAGAGACAGGGTCTCACTGAACTGCTTAGTGCCTTGCTGTTCCTGAGGCTGGCTTTGAACTCAGGATCCTCCTCTCTCAGCCTCCAGAGCCACTGGGATTCGGGCCTCCACCACTGCACCTGGCTAGATTTTTAGTTTTTTTTAAAATTAATTTATTTATTTTAATTAGGTATATATGACAGCAGAATGCATTTCGATTCATTGTTCACAGTTGCAGCACATCTTTCATTCATATGGTTGTACATGATGTAGTGCCACTCCATACATGCAGTCACACATGTACCTAGGGTAATGATGTCCATCTCATTCCACCATCTTTCCTGCCCCCATGCACTATCCCCACTCTCCCTCCCTTTGCCCAATCAAAGTTCCTCCATTTCTTCCCATGCCTCCCCCCTCCCTGTTATGGATCAGCATCCATTTATCAGAGAGAACATTTGGCCTTTGGTTTTGGGGATTGGCTTACTTCACTTAGTGGGATATTCTCCAACTCCATCCATTTACCTGCAAATGCCATGATTTTGTTCTCTTTTAATGCTGAGTAATATTCCTTTATGTATATATACCACAGTTTCTTTATCCATTCATCTACTGAAGGGCATCTAGGTTGCTTCTACAGTTTAGCTATTGTGAATTGTGCTGCTACAAACATTGATGTGGCTGTGTCCCTGTAGTGTGCTGTTTTTAAGTCTGTTGGGTATAGATGGAGGAGTGGGTCAAATGGTGGTTCCATTCCCAGTTTTCTAAGGAATCTCCAAACTGATTTCCAGTACTGCACCAATTTGTAGTCCCACCAGCAACGTATGAGTGTGCCTTTTCCCCCACATCCTCGCCAACATTTATTATTGTCTGTTTTTTTGATAGCTGTCATTCTGACTGGCATGAGAGGAAATCTTACTGATTTGCATTTTAAGCAGTTATTTTTCACGGTATTGTTATCTCTTCTTCTTCCCTAAACTTTGACAGTAGGCAACAGCATCATTTGAAAGATATGAACTGTAAGTGAGGCCAACCTAGAATTCTATCAAGTGTAAAAGTAAGCTGGGTACAGTGGTGCATGCATTCCCCATGACTCCGGAGACTGAGACAGTAGGATTGCAAGTTCCAGGCCAGCTTCAGCAACTTAGAGAGACCCTAATCAACTTAGCAAGACCCTGTCTCAAAATAAAAAATAAAAAGGGCTGGAGATGTAGCTCAGTGGTTAAGTGTCCATGGGTTCAATCTCTAACACCAAAAAAAGAAAAGTAAATAAAACAGTGGGGAGGGGCATTTAGAAATAAGCTATTTGCAGTAGGTCAGTCTATTTCATATTTGGGGACATGAAGTTTGGAATTGAGCAGAGCTGCTAGCAGCAGTCATTTGGTGCCTGAGGTTTCTGCCTCCTTTTGTCTCGTGACTCAGTTGGTTATTTAAGGTTCAAGTTAGGGAGTCAAGTGCCATTTAAGACAAGGAGGATTTTTGCAATCTGGTTTTTCTTGTCTTAGACCTTAGTGTTTTTCTCCCTCCATCATCATGTATAATTTTGCCCATGAGCTACGAGAAACTCTGTGGCCCTTGTGCTTCTAATAGCTCATGGTCTAAAAAGGAAGATAAAGTATAATTGCTAGGTCTTAAAAGTAGGTCGCGGATCACCAAAAGGGAGATGATGATTGTGAATGTAAAGAGTCTATGGGATGTTCCAATATGCTGAACATATATTTCCTACAGAATGCCCTACGGTTTTTCAACCCACAGATGGTTGGCAAAAATATGACTTAATCATTAAGTTCTCCACTTGGGTCATTTCCAAGTTCACTACGTGAGATATTCAGGCATCCGAAATTCTTTGCTTGTTGGTGCCCCTTCAAGTTGCTCAGTTATGTGTGAATTATGCCAAACCTAGATCACCACTGAAGAAAAGTATTCCATCCATTCGCCACCTTATTATTTTATTTTACTTTATTTTGGCCAACTTGGCAAACGAAAGAATTCACAGTGAGTTCTCTTTGGCCAATCATTTCCAAATGTTACTCTGGGAAATGTTGCACTGAGAAGCAGTCTTTTGGGTTTTCCATGAAACTAAAATCTTATAACTCCCCTGGCTGGAGTCATTTGCCTCTCACATCAGCTCGGTGGCTCAAAGGAACGTTCAGGAAATGAAGACGTAAAGGTCTCGTGCATGGGAGGGGTGATTTATGGGAGGGAAAGGAGAAGAGAGACGAAAGAGAAAACTGCACGAATTCAAACGGTGCCCGTCAACTCGGTGTGGGTTGAGATCACCTAGGAAGCAATGACAGTGACCTGTTCTTGTATCCCTACGTCCATCCCAAAGAGAGTTTTTTTGGCACTGAGTCTCAGATGGAACTGGGAAACTGCATTTATTACCAGGCACTGCGGGTCACCCTGAAAAACCTGGCCCAATATGAAAGGCAAGCTCTATCCTAGAGAACACGCAGGTGTCCTAAATTCCATTTTTTTTATTCTTTCTCAAGGCAGGGGATCATTTGAAGACTGAGGTTATTTTGTGACAGTCACATGGATCGAATCTCTGTCCTGATGTATACTCCAGCCAGAAAAGTTCCCTATTAAGGCTTTGGTAACCTTTGGTATGCTTTGGATATAGTGTATTCCCCAAAGGGAAGGTCCCCAGTGTGATGTTAAGAGGTGACGGAGTCGGGGCATGGTGGTGTGCACACCTGTATTCCCGGTGACTTGGGAGGCTGAGGCAGGAGGATCGTGAGTTCAAAGTCAGCCTCAGCAACTTAGTGAGGCCCTAAGCAACTCTGTGAGACCCTGTCTCTAAATTAAAAATTTAAAAAAATGGCTGGGGACGTGGCTCAGTGGTTAAGCACCCCAGTACCCCCATCCCCCCCCAAAAATAGGTGATGAACCTTCACAAAGTAGGGTCAAGTGGGAGGTCAATATGTCATGGGGGTGGAGCTTTTAGAAGGGATAAATATCCTTCTCTTAGGGCCCATTTCTCTTTCTGGCTTTCCAACATACCACAGGTTGTCTCCTGTTTCACCATCTCCTCCATAAGGTCCTCTCCGGAGTTTGCATTCGAGCCTCCCAAACCGTGACCTCCATCACCCTCTGATTTTTCTGAACACCAACCCCATGTCCAGTGTTTCCTGAGAACAACAGAAAATGGACGAAAATAACCTCAAAGGCCTTCTAAATTAGATTGTGGGCAAGATGAGACTAGGAAGGGAAAAAAAGTACATTTTTCTTAACGTTCCTTAAAGTTTATCAAGTGCATAATGAGCCCAGGGTTTCTGTTCAGGATGATTAAAAAGTCCTGAAGATGGATGGTAGTGATGTATGGGCAGTTAATGCCACTGAATTATAAACTAAATAGTAAATAGTTTGGTATTTTACCCTAGAGATTATGCAGTACACATATTCTTGTGGTTATATATATATATATATATATATATATATATATATATATATATATATTGTATTTTTTAAAAATATTTACTTCTTAGTTTTAGGTTACACACGATATCTTTATTTTATAGATATAGGTTGTGCTTAGGATCAAACCCAGTGCCTCATGCATGCTAGGTGAGCACCCTACCACTGAGCCACAACCCCAGCCCCTATATCTATTTTTAATTTTTTAAAATTATAGATGGACACAATCCCTTTATATTTTTTAAAAATATTTTTTTTTAGTTTTAGTTGGACAAAATACCTTTATTTATTTATCTTTATGTGGTGCTGAGGATCAAACCCAGGGCCTCACACATGCTAGGCAAGCATTCTACCACTGAGCTATAACCCCAGCCCTCCCTTTATTTGATTTAATTTTTTTTAATGTGGTGCTGAGGAGCCAACCCAGTGCCTCACATGTGCTAGTCAAGTGCTCTACCACTGAGCTACGACCCCAGCCCTGTGGTCTGTAGTCTAACATTGCAAATACATATATAGCATTGATGTGATCAAATAACAACTTGGTGTTGAGATGATATTTTAGTGATCAACCTTGACGATGGAATGCTTTTCAATTTTTCTTCTAAAGTGACGTTTTGCTATTTATTATCTTGTGTTTTTGGTTTTAGCGAAGATTTGAAAAAAAAATGTGAGTAATGCTTACTGCGGTGTCTTAAGTACGAAATAAGAAAAGAGTCATGCAGGTGTTAAACTTGAATGTTCTCTAACATTTCTTCAAGCCTGAAGTCTCCCAGCTGCTGGGTTAGATCTCAGGGTGTCTGAATGACACCCTGAGTGCTTTTCTGACATGAAGTTCTATAGGTGTGCAGTTTGCTGACATAACCTTGGTGACTTTTTGATACAGCATATCCCCCCTAACATGGGAGTGTGTGCCATTCCTAATTGGGAAGATTTTTGGGGGGGAAGGATTCATTGTGGATATTTGAAAGTGACTTGGGGCATGCTTTCAGACTGTATCACGGGCAAGGTCAACAGCCTCAGCATGTGAGTAGTTTGTCTTTGGCTGTCTGTCGAACATACCAGGCAATTCAATCTGCTAGGTGCACTTCTGTACACCTAAACCAACACCTCTGAAGGAAGCCACCGAAGCCCAGTAGGGTCCTGGATCTCCCTGCAGCCATCGCCACAGGTGTATCCTGATCATTTAAAATGGGCGTTCATATGGGGATGTGTTATTCTGTTGACATAATAAGACTGTTAGGATTATAAGAAGGTCACTTGGAGGAGTTGATATGAAAAAAATTGAAATGCTTGTCCCACTGACCTACGCTGCTCATCCTGAATCGTTAAGGCTGGTTATTTTGGAGCAATGGATGCATACATGGAACCAAACAAGGGTTTGTGGGTGTTCTCCTCTTGGATCTCTGTCTTCTCCCTCCATCCAGAGCAGTTGAGTGGAGTGAGAGGTTGGGAAGCACATTATATAACAAAACTGTGAACTCAGAAGGAAGGAGATGTTCGTGGAAAAGAAGGGAGGGCCAGAATTATTTTTTTAAGTATGTTAAAAAAAACTGAAATGATTCCTTCTTTCTACTAGTGACTGTGTGTGCTGGTGTTAACAGAGAGAAGCTAGTTGCTATGGTACCTCTGAGCTGTGTGTTTGGTGTGGTCTGTCCTAGCTGTAACTGGACACGTTTATGCATTTAGACAGGCACAGTTAGATGGTACTGAACATATATATTCCTTTTAAAGTCAAATTAGCGAAGGCAAAATCCTATGCCAAATGAACATCAACAAGTGAACAATATAGCACTTACACATTAATTGTTTTAATAATTAGAAGGGTCAACTGTTTCCCTCTGGGCTGTGAGGTTTAGCACATGAGCATTTGAGAATTTCTCTTCTTTCTCCATCTCTTGCTCTTGAAAACAAGTCCTTCATTTCCATTTCTTGCTTTAATTTTTTCCCCCATTTCCAACTGCCAAAGCACTCAGTCACTGATCTAATTTTAGCCTTCACATATGGAGAAGATGCCAGTCTTGTCTTATTTTTTAAAAAAAACCTTAAAGTATCACTAATACATATTTTCCCCATTGAATGATGTGCTAAAGTTATTTTATTTTTTCACGAGGGCGGGTAGGTTGAGAAATCCTGGTCAAGGCCTGGCTACCCAAAATACCAAGAATATGAATATTGATAAGAGTTCTAAATTGGTGCAATTTTGCGAATACACTTACTTTCTGGATTCCAAATTTAGCTTTCAGCTAGCATCCTTATTAGTTCTTTCGGTGGCTTGGCCCCTATATAGGTCCAAGGACTGGGAAACTGTGAAGGTTAATGATGTTTGCCCTTGAAAAGTAGGAACTCTGCTCTCCGACCATCCTCAACATATTTTTTAGGTAGGTCACAGCAGAATTGAATCATATGTTTCAGGCACACATAAGCCTAATAGCAACGAGATGATTTCCCTTGTAGAATAGACTTGCATGCCAACTTTTCTACCTATGTCCTTGTGTGCGCTTGTGATGTGTGATTGACTTAATGTCTCTGAGCCTCTGTTTTCTCAATGCAGAGGGTTATATCTGCTTTGCAATTTATAATGCAAAATAATATAGGTTAAGGTCCTAGTAAGAATGCTGGGTAAAGAAAGGGTAGTGGACCACCTCTATTATTATTTAATATCAGTAACTACTTAAGAAATAAAT
Source organism: Callospermophilus lateralis (assembly GCF_048772815.1). Taxonomy (NCBI): domain Eukaryota; kingdom Metazoa; phylum Chordata; class Mammalia; order Rodentia; family Sciuridae; genus Callospermophilus; species Callospermophilus lateralis. The sequence continues at coordinate 1,643,124 of NW_027513384.1, forward strand.
GGGCCTCCTATATACAGGTGGAGATTTAAGCAAACAACAGCCACGTTTTCAAATCTAGACCTGATGTAACAGAGACGGATCTGAACTTGACCTTGAGGGGTCTGGTCTTTTCCTGTGTGCAGAGACTGTGCCCATAATGCAGAACTTGACCTTTCATTTGTCTTTGCCCCTGCACATCCCCTCATTAGACTTTTCAAAAGAGTTTGATGAAGTAGGTACTATTATCTATATTTTATAGGCAACTCAAAGCCCAAGGTGACTTAGATCACTCAGCAAATGGAGACAAAGTCATGCACAGAGCTAGTCCTTCCTAGCTCCTGGTCCAGAGGCATCTCCCGCAAACCCTGATGCTCTTAACAGACTCCCCCCTCCTTTTTTTTGGTAAGGAAACCAAAGCACAAAGAATTCGGTAAATAAGACTGAATTTGACATTTACCCTTTCAGACAATTTGGGCACTTTGATTTTTTAAAATTATTATTATTAAATGAGATTAGCCAAAAGAAAAGAATTAAGAATAAAGAGAGGCAAGGGGTAGGGGGGAAACATTCTAATCCAGTTTCTTATATTTGAGCTGGTTATGAAGACAAATGAGGAGTGGATAGCTGGTTTGCAGACAGTTTTTTGAACTCCTTGAGATTGCAGGTTGTATATTACCCATGTATTTCCAGGGCAGAGAGCAGATCAGATATTGATCCTGTGACAACTTTTCCAGAAATGTAAAAACAGAAAAGAATGTCCCCAAGCACATGAGATAGGCACATTGCTAGATCAGAGTCCTGGTTTGTTATTGAAGGCACTGGTGATATTTCATTTAAGAAATGGAGACATTCAGGGTGAGTTCTTCTGACTGGGATCTGTGGAAAGGACTTAGTCAGTAAGAATCTATCAATAGATTTATTTATGTTTTTAGATGAGACTCTCTGGGTTGGAAGACAACCCAGTAAAGTGGCACAAGGACTCTCTCTGGGGTTCAAGGACCTCTGCTGTGACCTAGGCATATTCTCTTTGCTCTCTGCCCTCCTTGGTATCTTGGTTCTAATCCCCATGCCTCACAGGGTACCATTTCAAGATGGCGGCCCTTGTTCCAGGATTTACATCAGAGTGGATCATAGGGAAAAAGTGGGGCAAATGATGGCACCCATTTGGGCTCTTTCTTATTCCTGTCATTTTCTAAAGAAGGGGAAATTTCCCAGAGATATCCCTCCCATGTGAGACTTTTCTTTTAAGGTTCATTGGCCAAAACCACCTCTCAGGATTCTTCCTAGCTAAAGAGCTGGCCAGGAGAACTGAGATTGTTCTAACTGACCCAGGCCGATCATCACTCATCCCCGCAGCTGAACTCCTTGCTCCGTGTTCTCTTGTTCGAGGGGAGATTGGCATTAACCCACCACGCCTGTCTCTCTTTCCTGCGACAATTTCCCATGAATCCAGATAATTTCAGTCTTACTCTTTCTGCTAAATTGTGAAACACCTTGTCATTCCTGAAATATCCCAGCGAGTTGAGTAAGAACCAATTACTTAGTTCTTTGCCTCTTCAATATGGCAATCACTTCTAATGGTCTACTTTTTAAAGTTGGAAGTATTCCGATAAAGAAAACATCGAGTGATTTCAGGCAGTGACAGAGTCAGGTAATACCTGACACCGATCCTTCGAATTTCTAGCAAGTGGCTGTGGGTGAACGTGATACCTTCTCCTTTAACCCACACCCACTTCTGCGGACTTGGAGTCCTGCTGCAGCCTGAATATTTTAGGAGAGCTTTAAACAGGTAAAGCACACTAGATCATTTTCACCTCGTCTGTGCTTGAGGAAGTCTATTGCATAGTTAGCAGCATATTTCTAATGCTGGATCAGTTAAGGAACTCATTTTGGGATTCCTCAAACTCTCCAATCTGCTATTGGGAGGTTATGACCATTTTTCAACTTTTTTTTTCTCCCCCATTTAACTCATAGAAGCTGCTGGTATATTCTGTGTGAATGTAAAAAAAAAAAAAAAAAAAAAAAAAAAAACTTCCTTTCTTTGCATCTGTTTCTGCATATCTGTGAGTGATGGGCCCAGTAGAGGCATCTGACGTTAGAATTCCTGACGCGTGCTAAGAATCTAACTCCCTAATGTCTTTGTGGAAAAAAAAATTTGAGGAGCTTCCAAGACTCCTCTGAAGTCTGCTTAGCAACCCTCGAAGGGAAGAGGCACAAGATTGTATTCATGTTTACACGTGGGATGAAGTTGTTGACTGAAAATCTTTAAAAGAAAGGCTTTTATGCATTTATTCCCTGGCATAAATGTATATCATGGGAGTGGTTTCACCTTTCAAAGTCCTTTAGAATTGCTTTCACAATAAGGTGTCTGTGGCTTATTTTTTATAAAACATGATGATTGGGTCGTTTTCCCCGATTTTCAACTGTACTTTCCTCTATTGATAAAATAGTGCCGCTTATTCCTGGTTCTGCTTATTTGTTTGTTTGTTTTGCTTTCTTATCTCCAAACTCCGGTGCAAGCCAGAGCTGGGTGGTAGATGCTCCTTGAATTTCACATCTAAGTCTCATTTCTCACCTTCTCTTAACAGGGTACCTTTTTCCAGATGTCTTATTCAGTCAGTACGAGAGGCCAATAGACACGTGTACCCCTGTAATTTATTTCTACCCCTTATATTCTTTTGAAGAACTCTACTCTGAAGACTTTACCCATAAGAACGAAGTTACTTGCCCACTTGAGGTTGCCATAAAATCAGGTTTGTCCTACCTCTGTTATGAATGGGGCATGTTTAGATTCATGCCTATTTGTACAGCTTCCCACATAGAGGAGAGTTCAAAAAAAAAATCCATCAGTGAATCAACGGGTGGAACTTTCGGTAGGGAGACAGTTGGAATTAGATGCTTTGAGAAATCCACAAAGAAAAAGTCCACCCGGTACCTCCCCACTCTACCCCACCACCCGGATCATCAGTTTTTTCCAGGCAAAAGATGCAGATGTGTATGGAAAGCTAGTCTCTCGTGTAAGACTCTCTGCACATTAAAAATATCTATTTTTTTTTTTTGCTGAATGAATATGGCCCCATATTAAAAGGTCTGGGAATTCCTAGCTGAGACAGATCACGGTGCATCAAAGACACAAAAAATAAGTCAGAGCGCCTTTGATTTGGGAGAGGCATCAAGTAGCTTCCACTTCTTACAGATAAGAAAACCCAAGGTGCTGAGTCCTGCTGAATCATTTTCAAGGAGACAAACGTGGGTGTTGACAGAGTCAGAATTTGTTGGTAGAGACTGAGAGATGAGATTCATGCAGGAAGAAATGCAGAAAAAAAATCCAAATAGGGTCATCTGGAGGGGTGCATGGCTTAGTGAGTATATAAAATTGACAGATGTGTTTGATTAAAGAACAAAACAGAACACATCACAGCTGTGTGGTGAGGAGAGGGTTCGGGAAGATGATAGAGGGTGGCTGGCTTTGTTGGACTGGAAGCCATCTGTCTTTCCAGAGGTGCCCTGGTTCACGCTATTCCAAAGTGAGATGATGGTGGCGTGTGCCAGCTTGGGCCACTGGACCTTCTCGCACCTCAGTGTTAGAAGTATCAGTAGGTTGTGGTGTCGGAATCATCTCCATTGATCCCTTTCATTCACCTTACTTGCGTCTTTCATTAGATCCCTGGGTGAGAGTTAACGGCGTCCACTTGCAGAGGAAAATCAGCGTTACCCTCAGAAACGCATATGACATGAGCATCCTCCAGTTCCTATATAAAGAATATGTAGGACGGATTGTAGAATTTTGGGGGTGAAGCCCAAGTACAAAATGGCCCATTCTGATCTGTTCCTTTTCCTCCTGTGCTCATCCTATAATTTACACAAGTTAATGGGGTATTTACATCCTTCACAGCAGATAAACATTGGTGCTGGGAGGAAAGAAATGAGTTAGATCCCTAATAAATGATTCCATGGAACTCAAAGAATTTTGTAGTCTAGTTCTTGGGCAAACCCACCTGACAACGGGTATCCAATCATAATCTATAAGTTTTCTTGGACATTGGGTTACGTTCCTTTAGTTTATTAATTCAAGAAATGTCTATCGAGAATTTTTTTTAAATGGGAAATATTTTGGTGAACAAGGCAAACAAATATTTTTGGACGTCTAGAAAATGTACCAAGCAAGTCCGGCCATCTTGCACCAGAAGTCTAGGAAGCTGTCAAAAAGATAGGGGACCTGGCAACAGGACACAGAGGTGGTTGAACAGGGGCACTCACGTACAGTGGGACCATCTGAGCATCACGAAGCATAATGTCTGCAGGGCTGGGGCTGTGGCTCAGTGGTGGAGAGTTTGCCTTGCACGTATAAGTCACTGGGTTCCATCCTTAGCACCACATAAAAATAAACAAGTAAAATAAAGTCATGTGTCCATCTACAGCTACAAAAAAATTTAAAAAAAAGTGTGCAAATGGTTTTAAAATATTAGATATGCAATTAAGTCTCCTCTTTCATGCATAGCGGAGGAAAACCAGTTCCTAATAACCTGAACCACGGATTCTGCTTATTTCCATTGTACTGATGAGGGGGATGAGCCATTGGTTCAAGAACCACTTTTAGTACGTGGTGAGCTGGAAACTCAAACCCAGGGAGGCTGCATTCTCAGTCACTGCTGTTGACAGTGACATTCCATATCTTCCTGGTTATACAGACACCTGGCTTGAGGTTTTTCTTGTGGAAGGAGAAAAAGGCACAGGATTCATTTATTGTTGTCTTATCTTTTTCTGGAAGGCTCCTTTCTGAATTTCTTCAGTAAAGAATTTCAGGGATTGTGAGATCAAGGTAGAGAGCTTCTAACTTTAAAAAAAATAAAAAATAAAAAGTAGCAATCACACCCAATAGCCATCCTTATCTACCCGGTTTGAAGGGCAGATCTTGACAGCCTGTATGTGTGTGTGAGTGCATGTGCGTGTGTGTGTGTGTGTGTGTGTGTGTGTGCATGTGTGTGTATTTCCCCAACCTCTTCCTTCCCAAAACCTGGTTCTCTCAAGATAAGGGTGAAAGATGTGGCTCAGATGGAATCTTGAAGCAGCAATCCCCTCTCTTGGACTCACCAGAATCTGTGTGGATATTTTATTTGGGACAATACTGCTTTGATTTCAAATATATCTTAATCCAAGTCAGCACTATTACTGCTGCTTAAGGAAAAAAAAATGTAGAAAAGCATAGTTTGTCCAAGAGCATTAACAAGACAGGGGGTTGGCGGTAAGAGGTGCTTTTGGATTTCTCATTTCTCACATGTCTATGATTTATGTGAAACAGGATGTTATGTATTTCCACACCTGAGAATGTACTCTGGGACTAGGGGGCGTGCATGTGTGCGCGTGTGTGCGCGTGAAGCTTAGCTATGTCAAATCAACATGTCACTGTGTCAGCAAATAGAATCGTATAACCACATTCACCGTCAAAATTGAGATGGAGGGAAGAGACCCGGCACACGATATTATTTTTTCAGTGACACATGTTTTGGAAAAACAAGTCATCTTTAAATCACGTGCTTGGTAATAAGAACAAATATCCTTGGAAATGTTGTTTAACGCCTAAAACTGGAAGGAACAGATTTCAGCGATGGTCTCTGCCATACTCCATGTCGGAAAGAAGACCTGAGATATTAAGTGACCAAAGTCACTCCCTGCCACATAGCAGCATCTGGGCCCCTGGGGGTTGGAATGATCTCTTTCCCAAATCTGATGCATTTCCCACGTTCTCCACCTTCACTAATGGGGACAACATCCCTGGACAAGTCAGCTTTTGCCCTGAGCTCTCGTCTCCCTCAGGTCCCATAGGCTTTCGGTCCCCAAGCCTTGTATGTCTTCTAGCAAATTCTTGGCTGCAGCTTCTGGGTTCATCCCTTACTGATGGCTCCCTCTTTAAAGTTCTCCTGGATATCTTTGCTGCTGTGGTGCAATAGGATCCTACTTAGTCTCCCTGCCTGCAATCTGACTTCCCAGCTCCATTTTTAACAGATTTTTCTCTCTTTTTTTCCCTAAAATGCACATCTGATCATGAAATGATAGTGTTACCCTTGGAAACCGTTCCATCATGGGGCCCATAACTTCTCCCACGATGGCTGTACTCTACCAGTCTCTCCTTCTCTACAACCCTATCCCCCTGGCTGAAGCCATCATGAACTTAATTTAGATGCCCCAAAGTGATACTTTGCAGGGTATGTAAAGAACTTAAAAAACTAAGCACCAAGGAAACAAATAACCAAATCAATAAATAGGCCAAGGACCTGAACAGACACTTCTCAGAAGAAGATATACAATCAGTCAACAAATATATGAAAAAATGCTCATCATCAGTAGCAATTAGAGAAAAGCAAATCAAAACCACTCTAAGATTTCATCTTTTCCAGTCATAATGGCAGCTATTATGAAGACAAACAACAATAAGTGTTGGTGAGGATGTGGGGGAAAAGGTACACTCATACACTGCTGGTGGGACTGAAAATTGGTGCAGCCAATCTGGAAAGCAGTATGGAGATTTCTTGGAAAATTGGAAATGGAACCACCATTTGACCCAGCTATCCCTCCCCTTGGTCTATACCCAAAGGACTTAAAAACAGCATATTACAGGGACACAGCCACATCAATGTTTGTAGCAGCACAATTCACAATAGCTAAACTGTGGAACCAACCTAGATGCCCTTCAGTAGATGAATGATAGAAAAAAATGTGGTATATATATATATATATATATATATATATATATATATATATATATATATATATATATACACAATGGAATATTACTCAGCAATAAAAAAGAATAAAATCATGGCATTTGCAGGTAAATGGATGGAGTTGGAGAAGATAATGCTAAGTGAAGTTAGCCAATCCCAAAAAACCAAATCAGAGAATATTTTCTCTGATATAAGGAGGCTGATTCATAGGGAGGGGGAGCATGGGAGGAATAGACGAACTCTAGATAGGACAGAGGGGTGGGAGGGGAAGGGAGTGGGCAGGGGGTTATTAATGATGGTGGAATGTGATGGACAGTATCATTCAAAGTACAAGTATGAAGACACGAATTGGTGGGAATAAAATATTTATAAATTGGGCTCTATATTTGTAATAAGAATTGTAATGCATTCCGCTGTCACATACAAATAATAAAAAAGAAACCTAAAAAAAAAAAGTGATACTTTCCAATCACATAGCCACCGGGCATTCCTTTCATTTCAGTTAACTAGAGTTGAATGAAATGAAAATCCAAGATCCAAAGTCAGGATACCCTATGTCAGATGCCCAACCACCACTGAAGGCTGTTGGCAGAGCAGAGCAGAGATTTTAGGATGCATCCATGACTGTGCCCATCACTGCAGATAATTCACGTGGGCAGGGATGCTTCCAACAAGTGTCCTGTCCTTCACCTTGGGTCCTACTCAGAAGCCAGGATGGTCTAACTTCATGTAGCATTATCTTCTCTACCTCCATCCTAACATGAGCCAACTGAGTCCACTCCTTCCGCTAAGGGAGTGGTATTTCTTCTCCATCTTAGATTTCATTGAGCACTCAGTAAACTCTAAGTTAATTAATGGATCAATTAAAACATTTATTTTGTTTGAAGCCAACATGAAGACCCTAAAACAATAAATACACTTGTAATTCTCTTTGAATTTCAGTTGTCTTTAAGATTCTGACTTCTGTTAATGACTAGGCAACAATGTCTTCGAACATTGAATTTATTTTTGGCAATGCCTGTTTACGTGAACAACATTGACCCCCTATCATACAAGCACAATGATGATGGTAGTTATAAGAATACTGGAAAAAAAATAAGCCAGTCTCATATCCAGTTAGGGAGAAAACTGCATTTAGGACAATTGGTTCTGTACCAAGCCACGTGAGAAGCCCATTATTGAATATAATTAGAACAAATCAACTGTTTTCATTTTTCTATTTTGCCTTCTAACCCTTGAATACATGAATACATAATTTCACCATTGCCTCCGTGGCTCAGATAGCTTCTATTCTTAGTTTCAGCATTAATATTTCATCATAGGTTTCCCAACATGAACAGTATAATTATTTTAAATGGCGACACTGCATTCTGCCCTGTTACCGCAGCGTAATTTACTTAGAAATCACTCCTATTACTCTTTGGACAGTTAGCTTATTTCCAGCGCTTTGTGTTTTTTAAGGAATAATGCGTGGAATATTTTCATATATAAATTTTTTATGATCAAGAGGGATTTAATTTGCCCTCTGCTAAAATTGCTTAATTATAAAAATCTACAACTTACTGGCATGGGAAATATTTTACCATATATTTTCCCATACCCATGGTGGATCTTGTCATCTCTTTACATTATTTTGATTGAGCAGGTACAGAATGTACAGATGGATTTGAAAGTCGAGTTTGCGGTAGGAAATTTTATTTGTCAAAACACTTTATGTGTGACCTCTGTTGATTTGGAAAAGAAGTGAGTTCGAAGGAGCAGAGGGTGCCACTTGTTTTTCTGAATTCTGAACGACATTGCTAAGCTCTTGTTGGCCAAGGTTAACAGCCCCTCGGTGAGTCCTTAGGTGTTCCCATTCAGCAAGGTCAGGCATGGGAAAATATCTGGTGTTTTAGGGTCACACCTAGTGTGGCCCGGCGTCTGAGGGTCCATGGGTGCCGCATGCATTTTAAGTCTCAGCTTTGACAAAAGTGATAGCTTGATCATCTCCGGCTCCGGAGATGCTTTTTCTTATGTTGTATTTCCAAACAGGACAAATGGTAGAGGGCGCATATCAGTGTTCTCCCACGAACATTCCATCATTCCGTCTCTCCCTTGTATCAGTCTGTTCCTATGCACAAGAGTTTTACTTCCTTCAGATTTCTTTTCTATTTTGATTGATTTTTTATCATTAAAACAGTTTTTATAGGTGCTTAGTATTTGTTCCTATTTATGAGGTGCACTGTGATGCTGTGATTCGTGGATGCGTTGGGTAGCGATCCATTTAGGGTAACTGGCTTCTCCCTCATGGTGAACTTTAATCATTCATTGATAGTGAGTGTTTGAGAGTTCCTCTTTCCTGAAAACCTGGCCAGCATATAAATACATATTTTTCCTCTTTGATAAGCGCTGTGGTCCCTAGAGTATGGTGGCATCTCATTAGGGTTTGGATTTCCACTTCCCTAGTGTTTTGATATCTGTTTTATTTCTTGCCTAATGGCCATGGTTAAAGCTCTCGGCAGGAGGGGCTACACTGACCATCACAGTGATATTGCAAAAAAAATGGTGATTGCTGTCACCCTAACTCTTCATATTGAGTTTTGGACCCTGGGTATTGCCGGAAGTACTTAGTACAAGTAAACACTCTACGAGAATCCAATGATTTGAATAAATTTGGTGTATTTTCTCATTTTTGTCCCCATTTCGAATGTAAGAAAATCGAGTCACAAATGGCAGAGGTCACAGGTCTAAAATCGCCCTGTCCTTTGGCCCCACAGTCTCAGGCTTGTCATTTGCTCCTCTTAACTTTTGGATCATACCCAACGGATCGAGAGGTCTTGATTTTGATACTGCAGGTAGTTACCTGGTGGAATTCTGAAACACCGACTACAAAATGTACTGAAGGGGTTCCTGAAACACTGTCCGGTCAGCTTTAGGATGTTTTGCCAAATCCTCACAAAAATCTAAGTTTGGAAAGGTCCAGTGGATAGGAAATGGCCCGAATGGATATGAAGCAGTCTGAATGGACTTCAGATCAGTCCCAGGAATCCATCTGCCTCGGGGCTTGTGATGGGTGGACCAGGATCTCTTGTGGGACCTCAGCTGGCATTCCCCAGGGTGTGGAGCCACTAGCTTCAGGGTCTCCTTGTGTGATATACTGCTGATGTCAGGAGCCAGTGTTTTCTCAAATGCTAGACAGCGCTTTTGAAACAGAAGCAGGGTAGATTGAGTCCATCAGAACAAAGCCAGCTAGTTCCGGTTCAGATTTTTCCACTGCAGGCTTTTGAGTAAATTCCTTGGTTTCCAGCATGGATAAACCTCAGAAACCTTAAGCTACAACAGAGGAACGCATAAAGAAAATGGGGTATATATACACAGTGGAATATTACTCAGCCATGAAGAAGAGTGAAATCATAGCATTTGCCCATAAATGGGTGGAACTGGAGAGTATCACGCTAAGGGAAATAAGCCAATCTGAGAAAACCAAAAACTAACTGTTCTCTCTGTTTTGTGGATGCTGACACACACCAAAGGGAGGGTAAGCAGGGGGAAGAATAAAAGTACTTAGGATTAGACAGAGGGGAATGAAGGGAAGGGAGGAGGGATCAAAGTTGGAAAGACAGTGGAATGAATGAGACGTGCTCACAGCTGCGTGAACACATTGTGTCCAACCACAAGAAAGGGAAGTTATGAAATACACCGTACTGTCATGTGTAACTAAAAAGGGGAAAAAATAATAAGCTAAGTGAAAGACCCAGATGCAGGGGATGGTCTCCTTTATATGATTTGTCAAGAAAAGGCCAAAATATAGAGCAAGTAGACGGGCGGTTGCCTCGGACTGGAAATGGGCATGAGGGGTCTCTTGGGAGAGATGGAACTGTTCTGAAATGGGATCGTGGTCACACCTCTTCAATTCTGTAAATATAACTGAAATTCATGGAACTGTACACTCACCACAGATGCGTTTTATACTGCGTAAATTATATTTCAAGAAAACATTAAAATCGAGAAGCATGAGAACATTCCACAGAGCCAGTGAGTGTCTGGGTCTTCTTCTGATAGTTTGGTCAGTCTTCGTTACCTGTGTAGCTGGGTCTGTATCACCCGTGGGACTCAGGATGAGAGACTCTGCGCCCGGTGACCCCGTACTGGTCAGTTTTTGCATGAAGACTGCCTTTCAGATTGAAGAATGGCACAGCTGGAAGGGATAACCGATAGAAGAGAGCCCCCCCCAAACTAGTTCTGGGATGGTTTTTGAAAGCCTAATGAATTTGGGACTCCCAGAAAATTCTAGAAGAAAGAGGACCCAGGCCCAAACTGAGGCTTCCACTGTAGATGGTGCCTTAGGATCTTGGTAGGTGCTGGAGGCATATTTATTGGGAGAGTCCAAGCTTTTGGTTTATATAATAACTATTACATAAAGAAGGAGAAGATTTGAGGCCTTCAGTGTCACCCTCTTGGCGGTAAGTATTTTATGTGCATCATCTACTTTATCATTTAGGACGACCCTCCCCACAGAGACATGTGCACCCCGCTTTGCTCATGCAGAACTGAGTTCGACCGAATTTTACTCAAATAGCTGGATCTCATTCAAATAGCTGACGAGTCATGGTCCTCATTTGGCAACGTTCAGTTTGGAATACAGACCTCCTTTGGGGACAGGGAGACTCCAAGGTCTACCTTTAAAATGCCTTAAGAAGAGACCCAAGCTCTTGAGCATTTGCAAAGTTGAAATGCAAAAAAAAATCAAGCCAAGTGTCCACACATCCATGGGAAGGTAGGGGTGGTGCTGATGAGGTTTCCGAAAGCTGGGCTGGGCTTATTTTAGCTCTGATCCTCGGGGAAGGATAAATCTCCATCACTGTGCCCTACTCTGTGCTCCATTTAATGAGCTGTGTGAAAATGCTGAGCTGTCCAGGCCTGTGGCCGCTGGAGCCGTAAGGCAGAGAGTCGGGGAACAGCTGCTGCATCAAAGGCTCTCAGGAGGCCAGCAAGCCAACCGGAGATGCTGCTGGACCCTGGAGAGCGTCTGTCTTGAAACTGCTCTGAAGCCATCACTCAGGCCCTGGGACTAAAGAGGCTCATCAACCGTCAGGAGTTTTATACAAGGCACATGTCCCAGCCTCCAGGATCCTACGGGAGGTTTTCGGTTTTGCATTCAGTCATCATCTGAAGACAAGGAAAGGTCAGGTCAGCACCTGCGCACGAGAAATGGAAGAAATGGAGCCTCGGCCTGAAATGCATTCATTCTAGCAAAGAAGGAAAATGTCTCTCGTGCGAAGTCAGAAAAGTCCACCCTTTCGTTTTTTCTAATCTACTGTGGTATTTGCTATCTACATGGTGTTGGAAACAAACCATTTCTGCCTTTGGTCGCGAATTAATTTTTGCCTCAACAAATGACACATACCAGTAGGTTTTATTTGTTCGTGAAAATAAATTTAGACAGTTCAACGATGACTCAGTGGATTTTAAGATGCAAAATAGCATGCATGGCGATTGTGTGGGTCTGCCCAGAAGAACAGGCTCCTGATTTCTCTCTCTCCCTTTTTTATGTGCCAATTAACCCCTTTAAGGCAATTGGACTATTTCTGATTATTCGTGGTGCAGGTTTATTTCTTTGGGACATGGGTAAAAGCACCCCTTTTAGAATCCCTTCACCTTCCCAAACAAGTCTTGGTCAATATCTCCACTGTTTGGATATGGAAGCAAAACAATTCACAGTCTAAGTTCATGTTTTCTAAGAAAAATGTACAAGAAGTTGAACTCTGGGAGCCTGCGTGGTGGTGCCATTCAACCTCTGTGTGTGAATACATTAAAATTACCTCCAATGAAAACAAATATGCTTGCAAGTGAGGGAAGGAACTTCCATAATGTTATTTAAATGGAACGTGGGCTCTGTGTTTAATAATGGATGGTCTGAAATCCTAGATAAAAAGGATTGATAAATAATACAAGAGAACCCAGACCATCCTCCTACCCCGTCGCTCTACAGAGACCTTGGCTTCCATTGGTAAATCACTCAGCATCCAGCTGGGCTTGCTTATTTATTTATTTATGGCAAATTACGTCTTTTTCCTCTGAGTTTTCCTGTGGAAGTATTTTCTACTTTCCTAGGTCTGGATGCATTTCAGTTTTGGGTGAAATACTGAAACGTCAGTTTAAAGGCTTACTGGGAAGTGTTTGCCAATCTGGAGAGGATAAGAAATTTTTTAAAAAGAAAAAAAATATATATATATATATATTAACCAGGTGTGGTGGCACATGCCTGCCATCCCAGCGGCTCAGGAGGCTGAGGCAGGAGGATTGCGAGTTCAAGGCCAGCCTCAATAACAGCAAGGCACTAAGCAACTCAGTGAGACCCTGTCTCTCAATAAAATACAAAATAGGGTTAGGGAGGGGCTCAGTGGTCGAGTGCCCATGAGATCAATCCCTGGCACCCCCCACTGCCCCCCAAAAAAGAAAAAAAAAGTATATCTTTGGCAGGCCCTTTCTCTCTGGAAGATGAAATGGGAAACCACAGCTGCTTTGCCCAGAAACAGGGAAATTGTTTCTTCGTTTCCAAGTTCAATTGTGAGGAGTCAGTGAAGTTCAAGGGTAACCCCCTTGGATTTAGTGTGCTCTGTTTCACAGCTTCTCCCTTCCAAAGCAGGGCCGTTCAAAGCCAATATCAGCCACTCACAGGACTCCCTCGTCTCCATCTTGTTCAGTTTAAAAGATGTTTATTTATTGAGGTCCATCACACTTGGGCTCACAGCCAGCCGCATACCGCATCTGGAGGAACGTGGTGAATTTTCATCTGATTTCTCTCCTTGCTCTCTTCCTACATTCCCCCTCTCCCGTCTCCCATGTATCCGTTCTTCTTTTGAATTAAGGAAGACCCGGCAGGATCCAACCCATCTTTCCCAGTTGACCTTCACGATCCCGAGGGGAATGCATGGGTTGGATGTAGGATGTCACTCAGCCAGATTCCTGCACCATGTTTCTGTCCACACCGGCAGCCTCCTAGGCCAACGGTGAGTACGGAATTCAGAAGTCATATTAGGTCCCGGGACCTTCTTCCTGGAGGTGGCTGAGATAACAGGGTTGGGATGATTTTCCCAGGGGAAGTCGGAGCCCTCAGTGAATATCTGCATAGACCAGAGCGTGTCCAACTCTATTTATAGGAAAAAAGAAAAAATCAGAAAATTGAGCCTCTGCACCAAGGGTTTCAGGGCATGTTGTCATCTGAGCAGAGCATTCTGCCTTGGCTGGCTGCACCTCCTCCTGGGGACCCTGGAGCCACAGCAAGCCAAGCCATCTTGCTCTTGCTTCTGGGTTTTCCTGTGTCTCTTTAAGTAGCACCTGAGCAGTCTGCTGATCTAGGTTTCCCAAGGTCATCTCCAAGGGTGGCACTAAGAACTGTCTCTGTGAGCATTCTGGTTGTGGAATTGCATGGATTTGGGGGGTGATCCCCCCCTCCAAGTGCAGCATGTCATGAAGACATGTTTCCATGCCTCATTTTCCAGAGTGGAGATTTTCAAAGTGCGGGTGTCCTGCTGTGCTGGAAATCCCATGCACTCTGCAGACCCCCATCCCAGTGTGCTGAGGGGCACCGTGGTTGGGCATGGAGGGGGCGAGCTGGAACCGTGGAGTACGGGTCACCTCACGAGCCACCTTGGCTACCTCGTACACAGGCTTCGATGTTGTTGATGTCGTTTTACAGGACAAGTGACCTGCTGAGACGTGGTCCCCAGTTGAGGACACCATCGGCTCTGAGATCACAAATGTAGAAGAAGCTAAGATGCTCTTTTCCTTGGTATCCCGGTTTTCAGTGAAAGCAAAAATAGGGGGAAAATAAAATCAAGGCTTCTGTTAGGGCAGATTGACTACCTGAAAGGAAGAAATAGACTTCAATACCTAAGTGGACCTGCTAAGCAGAAAAAGCAGTTGAGAGATCATGTTTAATATATTTCTTTTACTCCCTGCCGGGCCTCTTAATGCATAGAAGACACTCAGAAACGGTTTGCAGAAATCAGCTCATCATGGTATTAACAAACCTACCCACAAGGGCCAATTCACTATTACCAATGAAGTTTTTTTTTTTCTGTCTCTTCTTTTTGTTACCAGAAATTGAACCCAGGGGCATTTAGCCACTGAGCCCCATCCCCAGCCCTTTTATTTTATTTTGTTTAGAGACAGGGTCTTTCTGAGTTGCTTACGGCCTCCCTAAGTTGCTGAGGGTGGCTTTGAACTCGCCAACCTCCTGCCTTGGCCTCCTGAGGCTGCTGGGATCACAGACAGTTGTAGACCACCGTACCTGGCCCCAATGGAGGTCTAAAAGTTGAAGAAAGGAATTAGAAAAGAATCGTCATACCAAAACATTATACCGGCATGTTTTGTGCCTTACTCTGCAGAGTTTCAGCAAATGACATGAAAAGCAATTTGAAGAACACTTGTACGCAGACACACATGGCAAAATACCAAGTGGTGAGTGTGTGCCGATTGCTTCTGTATGCTCTCAGGATTTTCCTGAGTGTGTGAGCACATTCACAACAAAATGCGAGGAAGCACAGACTCTGTTGCCCCTGTCTCATGAGATGTGATTACAAAAGTGCCATAGAGCCCCGCAGGCAGGTGACAAAGACCTTTTCACGTTTTGTATTATTTCATCTGAACCCTTCTATCTAACCTGGCTTAACTGCGTGTGGCCAAGATCTGGGCTGTAAGCCTAGCGGCCGTGATTTCGGATCTTCAGCAGGATGGAAATCCTCTGACGGCATCTCCATTCCCTTATTTAAAATCCTTTGTCAGGAAGTGACCTTCCTCCTGAGATCAGGAAGGGGCCTCTTCTACCATGCAGCAAACTGTGCACCCTGGTTTCAGAGTCCTCTGGGGCTCCGCGATGGTGTCTGCCCTGATTCTGTGTGTGTGTGTGTGTGTCATTTCACAAGCTTTTATTCTGTCCCCCCAACACAGACTGTAAACTTTTCATAGATTGTCTCTATCACTAACCTCCACAACTGTCAAACCGTTCCCCAGAAAGGGTGGTGAGTTCAGGATTAGAAATAGAAGAAATACGGGAAATAAAGACCCAGGCGGAGAAGCAGATGAAGCAGGACTTGGTGGGTCAATCAGCTGGGGTCTGACTCATCCAACAAGGAGCAGAGCTCCAGAGTGTTTATTTTATAGCTTTTAAAAGGGATTCACTGTGCAAAAACTTTTTAGAGGTAAACAGGAGGAAGTTTGGGAGCAAAACAGCTTGATTGGGGCTTCTCAGTTTGCACCCATCTCTTCTGCCTCTAGGGAGCTGGGATTTGAATTCAGGGCTTTTCCCCCCTTCATTTATTCTTTATTCTTTATTCTAATGAGGTCTATATGACAGCAGAATGCATTTGGATTCATTGTACACAATTGTGGCACAACTTTTCATTTCTCTGGTTGTACGCAATGTAGCGTCACACCCTATGTGCAGTCATGCATGCACCTAGAGTGATGATGTCCATCTCATTCCACCATCTTTCCTGCTCCCTCCCCCCTCCTCATCCTTCCCTCCCCTTTTCCCAAAGTTTCTCCATTTCTCCCATATCTGCCCCCCCCACTATGGATCAGCATCTATTTATCAGCAAGAACATTCAGCCTTTGGTTTGGGCGGGGGACTGGCTTAATTCACTGACCTTGAAGTTCCCCAACTCCATCCATTGAGATCCATGACCAGCCCAGAATTCTCCCTGTCAACAGGAGTCACCTCTTGCATGGAAGGATTCCCAGGAGAGACCTCTCACCCTCCAGGGTGACATAGTTCCAAGCCATAGTTCACTGGCAGCTCCCAATATTTCTCTCTTCCTGTAAATCAGAAAATGAAGGCCATGAAGGGTTGTTGCCATTGTGGTCAACATTTGTAATGTGCCTGTGCACCCCTTGAAGTTTATTCAGTAAAGATGGATTGAAATCTCCTGAAAGATGGGGAAATGCTGCCTTCTGGAGTCTTAGCACCGCGCCTTGCATGCAGTAGGTGCTCAGTGAATATGGTTTGGATTCCGGATGACCGGTGTCTCTGATGCTTTGACGATGTTTTCTGCACCTACTTTAGAGCATCAGGAATTCTTCCTTTTAAGTGTCTGAAATGCAGGTCTCCCTAGCGGATCAGATTGCTGGGTGGCTTTGTCCCAGAGGTTTGTCTCAGATCTGCTGAAGCTCTCTGAAGGCACTGGAACTGAGAGGTCACCTCCAGATGAGAACGAGGGCTCTCCTTCAGGGTTCTATAAAGCTTCTTCCCAACAAAGGAGACCATTAAGAGTATGAAGAGAGCCTACAGAGTGGGAGAAAATCTTTACCCCCTGCACCTCAGACAGCGCATTAATCTCCAGGATACACAAGGAACTCAAAAAACCCTAACACCAAAAAAATAAGAAACTCACTCAATAGATGGGCAAAGGAACTGAACAGACACTTCACAGAAGAAACATACGAATGGTCAAAAAAAATATGAAAAAAAGGTTCAACATCTCTAGCAATTAGAGAAAAGCAAATCAAAACTACATTGAGATCCCATCTCACTCCATTCAAAATGGCAATTACTAAGAAAATGAGTAACAATAAATGTCGGAGAGGATGTGGGGGGAAAGGCTCACTCACACATTGCTGGTGGGACTGAAAATTGGTGCAACCACTCTGGAAAGCAGTATGGAGATTCCTCAAAACACTTGGAATACAACCACCATTTGACCCAGTTATCCCACTCCTTTTGCATATACACAAAGGAGTTAAAATCAGCAGACTACAGGGACACAGCCACATCAATGTTTATGGCACCTCAACTCATTAGTTAAACTATGAAACCAACCTAGGTGCCCTTCAGTGGATGAATGGGTAAAAAAAAGTGGTATATGCACACAATGGAATATTACTCAGCATTAAAGAAGAACGAAATGATGGCATTTACAGGTAAATGGATGAAACTGGAGACTCTCATGCTAAGTGAAATAAGCCTGTCCTGAAAATCCAAAGTCCAAATGTTCTCTCTGATATGTGGATGCTGACTCCCAACAAGGGAGGGTGGAGAGGGGAAGAATAGAAATCCACTGGATTAGACAAAGGGGACCGAAGGGAATGGATGGGGAGGGGAATAGGAAAGACGGTAGTTAATCAGACCTAAGTTCCCTCACTCTGTATTTGAAGACACCATCAGAGAAACTCTGCATCATGGACAATCACAAGAGTGGAATCCTAAATAGATTAAGTTATACTCTTATTTAAAACAAAACCAAACGAAATAAAAACACTGATATCTGCTCTAAAATAATTAAGTCAGTGGGGGCCACCCAAATATCCTGACAGGTCTAAACCACATTATTGCTAAATGGTGGGATCATTTACATATTAGAAAATGACATCGTTGGGACTTAAGGTGGTGGGGTCCCATTTAGAATATCTGGGAGACATTTACAGGACAGAACCCACACAGAGAGCTCATTGGTCACTTCTCAGCAACTGGAATCCCCATTCACTGGTTTCTGCCGCTGTACTTTTATTGCTGGTTTGAATATTTAGTGTTAAGTAACTGCTGATGGAAGGAATGGTAGCTTATAGCCAATAGCCCTCCTCCCTTTGTTCTTTAATAACAGAACCACCATTTTCAGTGTACCCAGGCGAGATACTACCACTGCTGGCACATGCCCAACTAATGTGATCGTACGACTAT
The DNA here is from genome assembly GCF_048772815.1 of Callospermophilus lateralis. Taxonomy (NCBI): domain Eukaryota; kingdom Metazoa; phylum Chordata; class Mammalia; order Rodentia; family Sciuridae; genus Callospermophilus; species Callospermophilus lateralis. The sequence continues at coordinate 1,661,487 of NW_027513384.1, forward strand.
GTTCTGTCTTGAGAAACGTGAGCAGAAATCTGTGGTGGTAATGGGGTAGTGACTCTTGAGAAGTGTCTTTAAAGGGAGATGATTCAGCTGGTAACTGTTGTATATTGTCTTCCCCATCCCTTTCACTTTTTTTGCTACCTGGAATGCAGATGTAATGACTGCACCTCTGTTAGCTATCTTGGACCAAGTGGTGATCTTGAAGATGAAAGTAATATGTTACCATAGTGGAGAAAGTTAGTGGAAGAATCACAGGTCCTTAAGAGATGATTGTGGAAATACTATACTAACCATGGACTATTTATTAGGATTTTTTTCTCCCTTGAGACAGCAATGAACTTCTCTTTTATTTGAATAATAATAATAATAATAATAATAATAATAATAACACATCTAGTTTAAACCAATATTGATAAAGATCCATGAAAATTAAAGTTCCAGAAGATAACAAACACATAGAACTAAACCCCAATAAAATTCAGAAATTCATAAAATGAAAAGAGTCATTTAATTTTTCCTCTATCTTACTTAATTTTGAAAAACAGAAATACCTAAACTACTTATCACATGGAGACCGTGTACAAATTCTTAGAAAAGGGTGAGATCTGCTTACCTGAAGTACGTTTTCCATGAATAACATTCTTGTGGTCTGAAGCAGAGCTCTCTGCCCAACATTCATGAACTCCTTGAGGATTTATGAAAATTTTATGGGGAGCTACAATTTTCATTCCTGGGAGGAAGGTCGACCAAGCCATCAGCAAAATTTAGATATTCAAGACCGTGTCCAAAGTGGAGAGATGATGTTTATCAGGAGAAAGGGCTCCGTGGCTTTGCAGCACAGCTACAGAGATCATTTACAATTCCCATTTCAGCGTGATGATCAACATTTAATAGCCATGCCTACGTGTCCAAAATCCACAGGTCCTTCAAGTTCTCGTTTCAAACACCACTCCCTCGTGGAAATCATGCTTCAAAGTGCAAGGAGGGGAAATCATGGTTCCTCTTTTTTTCTAAATTCCAGGAGGTCTATTCAATTTTCTCTTAAAATATTAATCTATGGGATTCTTAGTTCTCCACTGGACTTCACGTCCCTTGAAAGCAGGTGTAAGACCTAGGTCTGTGTTCAATCCCTGACCCCTAGCTCATACGACTTATTCAATAATTGCTTGTTGGATGGATGCCTTGTTAAAAACAATTGCTTCCTTTAGGACTGAAGGCCTGTCCCTTTTTATATAGCTCTCATTTGGGTCTTAAAAAAAAACACACACACAACCAACTGATGCCAAGCCTCAAAAGTAATTTAGTGTGAAGGGCTCCACATTGGATCCCGAGCTCAGCCTCTTGAACGTGCTCAGAGGTGCAGCAGAATGAGGATCCGCAATGCATGGCTGAAAGGCACAGCTTGTCACTTATCTCCTGTCCCTAACCATCCGGATGACAAGAGCAATTAGATGTGGACATGGGCTTTCTCAGAAAACTTAGACTTAAAAAGAAACTGTTTTCCCCCCTGGGAGATGCTAGCCTTTAGCACACTCTACTCTGTGTAGTAGTTATGGAATAAAGGAAAGTTAATCAAATGCTTCCTTCAGACAAAAAAACCTAAATGTGTCGCTCCATCCGGAAGGCACTGTAAAACTGAACCCGACGTAAAGCCATTTATGCTCAATGACATTTGATGTACGTGGTTCATATGGGGTTATTTCTACTCGATTTTAATATCCCATTTTAATACCCCATTTTTGATGGGGCATTGGATGTCCTTAGAGATCCCATTAAAACATGGGGGTTTTAGAAGTTTTAAGAACAAGGCTAGCCGGGTGCAGTGGCCCATGCCTGTCATCCTAGCAGCTCAGGAGGCTGAGGCAGGAGGATCTTGAGTTCCAAGCCAGCCTCAGCAAAAGGGAGGCACTAAGTAACTTGGTGAGACCCTGTCTCTAAATAAAACACAAAATAGGGCTGGGGGTGTGGCTGAGATGCAGAACGTTCAGTGCTAAAACCTTAGCCCCATGTAGCTGGGGCACAGTGGTCCCCCTACTTTGAAGCCAAGGACCCTGTGTGTTGCGTTTTTGTATGAGGTGCCACTCTTTTCAGAGTTATGACACTTTGTGGTTTAAAAATGGGTCTTTCATCGAGTTGGAAAGCATGCATTCTGTTAGAAATAATGAAGTGCTGCAAGAAATCAAATGTATGCTTCAAAAGTGGCGAGGCAAACCTTAACTTTGGCACAGGGTGTGCTACCAGGGTCTGGCTAGCAAGCACCTGGGCTGCAGGTGTACCTGCTTATATTTCTAACCCCACGGCAGCCCCGCCCTTCACTCTGATTGGAGGAGGTCAGGATTACTCTTTACGTGATTGGCTATTTTTAGAATTAGGGCGGGCAAAAGGGAAGGGTGGATCTGATCAAGGCTGAATATTCTAAAAATGGACCCTCAAAGAATTTTATTTCTCACAATTCTGACATGGATCTTCATACGTCTTTCTTGCCAGCTACATTTATTTTGTAGCATATAATCTCATGAAACTGTCAGGTCTTAACTATATTTAATCATTTCAATCTGCTGACCTTAGGGTGGCAATAGACTTGGTTGATCAAGGTGATCTAAGGAGTTCTGTCATCTTTAGAAATGACATTGCTGGGAGCTGTAATATGTTTCTCTTTCTGTTTTCACAAATAAGTAGCTCACTGTTCCCTAGTTAAAATAAATGTATTGTGAATTTTAAGATTAATGAACAGATGATTTATTTTTTTACAGATTTGGGGGAATGTGATTTAGTTTTCCTTCTGTCAACAGGTATCTCTCAGGATTTTGAAAGTTGTGTTTATAGAGTTTTCTGCCATTGTTGGATCCTCCTGCAGGTGACATGTCTGTGTATCAATAGATTCAGGGTTTGCATCTTAGTGTGACTTACAAGGTGGCTGACATGGCTTTGGTGCCTTGAACTGTCTCTTTCTTTGACCTGGTGAAATTATTACTAATTTCTTTTTGCTCAACTTCTGGATTAATGTCTCTGATTTCTGATGAAGATGTGTGTCCCTGGTCTGTCCCATGCCATGTTGATGGTCAGACTGCTGGTTCTCTTCAGGGATACACCAGTCTTGAAGGCTGGTGACATAACTTTGTGAACTTGATAAAAGCAAAAAAAAAAAAAAAGAAGGCCCAGGTTTTAGCATGAGCCCACTTAGTCTGACATAGTTCATGGTCCTCTTTGGGACTCTACAATTCCTGAAATATGCTCTACTTCTCTCAAGTCCCAAATTGTTTGACAGTATAATATGTGATGCCTGTTTGACCTGATGCTGGTGTTGTTCTTGTTTGTTATTTTCTAAAATGGAAACATAAATATTTAGAAATGGCATGATACTCAAATCTGGCCCTCCACTTACCTTGTCAATAAAGTTTTATTGGCACATAACCATTGGCTTGCGTGGTCTCTGTGACCACTGTTAGGCTACAGTGTCAGGATTCAGATATTGCAATACAGGACAAAGGGACATGTGACACTAAAATATTTATGGTCTTTGTATTCCTATTACTAAATCTTTTACTTTGCATGATAGCTCCAACCTACTGTTCTCCCTTATTAGTATGTAAGTCATAGGTCATGCTCAAAAACAATCAATAACTTAACATTGTTAATTTCTCTCTTAAATCACAGTAAAATTTCAGAGAAATTCCTGTGATTCATCTGTATCTTATCATCGGAGTGTGTTTGTGAATGTGTGTAGGTACATGTGTGTATGTTATGCATTGAATAAATCTGAGGAATGCTAGCAATAATTGAGGAGTTTCCATTTTTAAAAATATGTATAATTTAAAATTATGTAAGTAGAATTCAGGAGTCTTATTAACTTTTGTCAAAGATTTACCTGGGCAAAAGCAAGTCACTCACTGTACTTGATCAAGCCCATTTGAGTCTCCTCAAGGACGGCATAGTTTACTTCCATTTACTATGGACTGACCTCATTAGCAAAAGGTTTTCTTTGCGTTCCCATCAGGTCTCATCCTTATGGGCCCTTTGTGTGAGTAGAAATAGTTCAAGGCATGATTTCTCCAGGAAATGAAGCCTCCTTAATGTTTTCCAAAAAGCAGGGACTCAGATGTCACGCTTGACGCTTTTTCTCTGTATTTGCCACTTGGGCACTCAGGCTCCTAGGTCAAGAAATGAGCAGGAGGCAGCATCAAGGCAAGCCGTGGAGCTGAGGTTAAAACCCATGCGGTGCGCTAGATTATGGCGGTGAACACTGAGTTTTGAAAGAGTTCATTTATTATGTATAGCCATATGCAGTTAGTGGAATGTGTCTGTTACTGAGTCTCACAAATGTTTAATAAACCCCACGGGATCAGCCGGATGTTCCTATGCACCATAAAAGGGAAGTGAATTTGATGTTAAATACATGCCATAATCTCAGGACAACAAGACCCCTAACTAAGCACTACCATGTACTACAGGCGACCCCCCAGTTGACCCCCGAGGGGCATTCATAGCCCAATTTCCATGTCCTATAATGATAGCTGTGATCATGTGACCCAGGCACTGCACGGAGGGCTTCCTGTATCAAGTTACAGACCGACTGGTTGCCTTTCAGTCATTCAAACACTTGTGAGTTTCCCCAGAAGGCTGGAACAAATCGGTTGGGGGTGAGCATTCAGGGTAGTGCTTTTCTTTCCTCTGGTAAAATATGTCCCTCCAGGCCCCAGAAGCATGCTCCACAGGCTCTGAGAATCACGAGGCCATCCAGACCCACTCAGCAAGCTTCAGGTTTGCACCTCTGTCCACAGTGTCATGAAAAATTCCTAAGAGGACTGTCCAAGGGCTCTTAGTGGGAATTTCACCTGTGGAAGTTACATTTACCAAGGATCCCAAAGCATCGAGCCATTTGGCAGGGATGGTAGGATCTCATGGTTCTTCAGAGCAACAGTGTGCCAGCCGCCCAGCCTGAAATCTGCCCTTAATTCTCTTGGCTCTGCCCAAGGTGTGTATCATCAGTGTTGTCTTTGTTTTAGGGGCATGAAATCAAGGGGCAGAAAAGCTGGGTAAGTTACTCGAGGTCCCTCTGTGAATGAGTACCCAGATCAGAATTGAAACACCATGCACACCCTCTTTGCCATCCATCCACACTGTCTTAAGTACCCAAACCATGGATAATTGAAACATTACAAGTAACGACAGATCTATTTAAGACTGTACAGTATCTGGCTTTGGCTTCAAGTTGCTTTATTAAAAAAAAAAAAAAAAAAAAAAAAAAAAAAAAAAAAAAAAAAAAAAAACTTCTGTATATTTATTGGTTCGTAGAAATCATTTAGCCATCTCGGTGTAAGCAATCCAGTCCTCTGAACATCAGCTATAGTTCACCAAGGTCCACTATCCAGCACACAGCCCTGGAGCTGTTCACAGGGCAGGTAGCGCCCCCTAGAGGCAGTGGATCTGTGCCTGTCCTGCCTGCTAGAGGTCGGATTCATCCAGAAGTTTTGCTGAATGGATAACCTTCTAGGACACACTAGGTACATTCAGGACTTTGCCTCCAAAGCCTGTTCCTGTCTATATTTAATACACAAAGATGTCAACACATGATCCAACTTTTTTTTTGGGGGGGTGGGCGGGTACCAGGGTTTGAACTCAGGAGCATTCAATAAAGGAGCCACATCCCCAGCCCTATTTTGTATATATTATTTAGAGACAGGGTCTCACTGAGTTGCTTAGCACCTTGCTAAGTTGCTGAGGCTGGCTTTGAACTCGAGATCCTCCTGCCTCAGCCTCCTGAGCCGATGGGATTACAGGTGTGCACCACTGCACCCCACTTACATGGTCCAACTTTTAAGTTGTGAGACCTTCTGTTTGGTGGCCTGGGGTGGGGGGTCCATCAGCCCATTGGCTTCTTGTCTTCATATAGAAACCCAGCCTTGACTTTGAGCTTCCTCCGACTGGAGACAGGCAGCATATCTTTTGATTGGGTGGAGATTTTTTGAAAAGTATCTAGCATGTCTGTTTCATTAGTAATAACAATGCAATCATGAAAACAGCTGGATCTAAAGTATCCTCTAAGTGGTCACACTCATCTTCAAACTGTCAGAGTCCCCAAGAAAGCAGAAGGATCGCATTCCTAAGCTTGCTGGCATGAGGTTAATTTCAAAAGTCAGTTGGTCTCTGCTCTTGACCTCAGAATCTACTTGCCCTGTAGGAAGGGGAAGGGGGACGGTGGGAGGGACCATTTCCTTTTGTCTCCGGTCAGGAAGTGAATGGAAGAAATGGGATACCCAGAGGAACATAATAGAGTGGAAACTCCCATTTTTTTCTACTTTCATTTCCATTTCCTTTTGATATTGTTGAGAGGGTCGGTAGATAAAGAAAGGCCCGCCTACTCTCTACAGATTCTCGGCTGTCCTTGACCACCTTGTGGTCTCGTGAGCAGGCGAGCATAGTAGTTGGAAAACCCATTTAAATGGTTTCCAAGTTCTTTAGAGAATCTCATGTAAATTCATTAGTAACTCGGGGAAACCATCTACTCTGCGTTTCAGGTAGTGAAAAATGTATTAGTTTCCCTACACAAATGTATTAGCATCCATTCTGTCCTTAAATGAAAAATGTATTAGCCTGATGTACAAATACATTAACATTCACTCTGTGGCATTTTTCTTAGACGTTACTCCACTTGAACTACTCTGTAAAGACTCAATACTAGAGAATTAGACTTTTAAAAAAATTCTCATAAGTAGAAAAAAAATTGGCCGCATCTGTAGTTGTACTTGTTTATTACAACAAATAAGATTTGCTTCCTGGGGTAACTGCTGTTTCAGAGACTCTTTGGTGCTAGTTGTAGAGGATTCTAGGGAAGGATCTTATCTTTAACAATGTCTACAAATAATCAGACTCATTAAACACGTGACAGGCAATTTCTTTCTAATCCAGAATTAGGGTGAAGATTATTTTCTTCAAGTTCAGACATAGCATGAATCAGTCAGTTATCCAAAGGATGACTTTTTATTTTATTTTATTTTATTTTTTTTAGTTGTAGGGGGACACAATAACTTGATTTTATTTATTTATATGTGGTGCTGAGGATCGAACCCAGGGCCTCACACATGTTAGGTGAGCCTCGATTGCCGAGCCACAACCCCAGCCCAAGGATGACTTTTGGGGTAATATCCAAATGTAGATCAGCATCCTTCTCTGAACCTCCAGGGGAATTTTCAGGTTTTCATGGAATACTTATTTTCTCTTGAACTATGTGGCTGGATGACATTTAAACTGAAATCTCTCCCTACCTGCTCAATTCTTTCATTCTGGCTAACTGTTAAAATTTCTTGGGTTGGGGGCTGTGGCTCACATACGGGAGGCACTGGGTTTGATCCTCAGCACCACACCAAAATAAATAAACAAAATAAAGTTATTGTGTGTATGTATAACTAAAAAAATTTTCAAAAAAGTTTCTTTCTGTCTATATCATTTTTAAAAAGTTGGTTGGATCAATGTGACAATCTCCAAAAGTCAGTTGGTCTCTGCTCTTGACCTCAAAGTTTGCACATGTCTTCCAAAGTTCAGAATGTCGTTACCATAGGAATGACTTAGTTATGACAACAGTAGGTTCCTGATGGCAACAGGAGGAGACCCCTGCCTTGCCCCGCTCCCCACCTCCCCAGCACTCACAGGTCTGTGTATTGCCAGCTCTTTTCCCTGTACTTCCCACCAGGGGGCGACACAAAAAGACGGCAAGAAGAATATAGGTCCCAGACCTGGGGCATCCCAGCCTCTAGAACCGTAAGAAGTCCATCTCTGTTCCTTATAAATTAGCCAGTCTGTGGTTTTCTGTTATAGTAGCCCAAAATAGACAGTGTGAAAGGCTCTCGCTAAGTTACTCAGGGCCTCGATAAGTTGCTGAGGCTGGCTTGGATCTTGAGATCCTCCTGCCTCAGCCTCCTGAGTCGCTGGGTTACAAGCATGTGCCACCGTGCCTGGCTTCCCAAACTTTCATTTGATATCAAATTTTTTTTTCTCTTAATTTTTCTAACTCCCACTCCTTTTTTTCATCTGTGAATAATTTTAGCCAGGCCCTATTCCCTGCTAAAATAGAATTTGAAAATTAAGATATTATGAGCAACAATAAAAGGGTCTATGGCACCTGTGTATCTATGTACGCCTTCGTGCGCCTGCATAATCTATTTTCCACATGTCTGTTGGCTCCTTCATGGTGAAATAACTGGATCCAGTGATCTCTTGGTCCTCCATTTATTTTCTCTTGAACGATGTTCAAAGGGGCCCACAGAAAGATTTGTTAGTTAGATGGCAGCCCCAACACCTACCCTGGTTTTTTTCTGTTCCATCTTTTCTGGTCCTTTTCAGAGCTTGCAAGAGTCTTTGATCTTGATAGGAGCTGCCACCGGCCATCAGGAGAGGGATGACAAGACAGCCAAACCCACTTGCTCTCAGAACCTCCCCATCACCCACCATGGGCATACACACATCCCCTCTCCCCTCTGACCCCTGCCTTCTTGCTGAGCAGCATGAAATGTGTCTAGTTCAATTAGACATGGACAGCGAACACTCACAGCCTTTAGGGACCATGCCGTCACTCGACAGGAGAAGTGTGAGACCTGTTAAGAGACCTACTCACTTCATGCAGGATGCACACCAGACACCATCTCTGCTCTCCCCTACCTGAGTTCACCTGGAAAAAGAAATGGCTTAGAAAATAAATAGAAAATTCTTCTCAGGGCATTTTATTATCAGGCGAGATCCAAGCTCCCTGATCTGACTTTACACCTGTTGATGACTTTATAAGTACTCTCCTCCTCATATCCAAAATGAAACCCAAACGGTGCTATCAAATCCTAACCGAATCCTAAGCAGGGGAGTTTTAAGGCGTCAGACTTTATGAAGACTCTTTCTGTTTTATTCAAAGACATTTGCTGCTGAGGAACAGAATAGCATTACCCATCTCAAATGCACTTGCTTTTGAATGGACAACACAGCCCTCTGTATGTTTCTGTATCTGTTTTTAATTATTTGTTAATGTGGTATATAATTTCCTCTTTCTATACTTGCAGAGATTTAAAAAAAACAATTTTAATAAGCTCATGTTTCCTTTGACTGATTCCTAAAATAAAGGGCACACATTTTAGCGATTTTTCTTCAGCTTGTGTAGTGCAAGAGCCGAAATAGGTCATCTGGGGTGGTCCTTGCATCAAGAGGAAATATCACTGAGCTTTGGAACGTCCCTCTTGGGATTTGTATCCCTCCCTCTGTTAATTTCTATTCTGCTTATTCAACTCCCGGGCATTCTCGATTCTTGGCCAGTAGCTCGTGTTCTTGAACTACAGCTGTCCCCAGGAATATGACCCCGGGGTATCTGCCTGACCTCCAAGGTCCCTCTAGACCTGCCATGTCCTGCTCATGCCTCTTGCTACCTAAGTGCCTTTCCAAAAATCTCTAGTCCCCAGTCGCAGAAGCAACTCCTAGTGATTCTTCCTCTCACTGCTCATCTGACTTGAACTGCATGTAGCAGTCATGCCTAGAATCAGACCCCTTGCACTGTTAATCTGCAAGACCTTGGTCCTTGGCTGATCCCTTCTTTGAATAAACTCTGCCTCTACAAGACAGGTAGAGAAATGGCCAGTCTTCAGTGAGCTACATGTAGGAACTTCCAAACTCAGTTCAACACCCACAAATAGTAGCTATTTTTTTTCTTAATCGACTTGAACTTCACCTTACTGGAAAATTTTCTCCATTACTTTCCACCTCGGGACCAACCCTCATTTGCCTGCAGATTCATGCATGAGTCTCTCCTTGAAGTCTTCCAGGGCTCCTTGGGTCCTAGAATCACTTTTTTCTCCCTTGTCCTTGTTTTGACCTTCAAACTTTTGATCCCGGGTGATTCAGGGCTGGACCTCTCCCTCCAGCAGGGCTATCGCAGTAAAGGGTGTGTCGTTTCAGCAAAATTTGGGTATGCCTTAAACACCTCTAAGCCCTTCAAATTAAGGAGAGAGTCTGACTTGATCAAAAAAGACAAGGTATACAACCGAAAGGTGTCTGTTGTGATTTTTTTTCACTTTCGACCATAAATTCAGACATGGCCCTAATGTGTGCGTTTCCCTGCCCCCCGCTTTGGGTATTAAAAAAAGCTATTAGCAATCAATAAATAATTTAAAATAAATTTTATTGTGCATATTAAAGTTACACAAAATGACATTAATGGGTACAGACAGATAGGTTCCTGTAGCGAAGCAAATTAACATATCCATCATCTCACGTAGTTAACCACGTTTTGCTTTATTTTATTTCATTTTATTTTTTTATTGTTGTTTTGGTGGTGAGAGCAGCTAAAATCACCTCATTTAGCATGGGTCCCACATGCAGTACCACTTGATTACCAATAGTCCTGCTAAACCTTAGGTCCCTTCCCTAGACTTATGCATCCCATATATCTGTTACTTTGCTTTCTATGACCGGCATCTCCCTATTTCTCCCCGATGCCCATTCCTGGGTGACCACTTTTCTGTTCTATGCCTCTGGATATTTGATTTTCTTTTAACTCCACATATAAATGATATCATGCAATTTTTCCCCTGTATCTAAACTATTTGACATAGCATAGGGTCCACCAGGCGCACGCATGCTCCGATAAAAGGCAAAGTCTCATTTCGTTGTTAGGGATGGATGATATTTCATCGTACATATGTTTCCTGAGCCGTTCATCCATCGATGGATGCTTAGGTTGTTTATGTATATCTTGGAAGATGCAAATAACAATGATCATGGGAATGCAGATGTGTTTTCAAACTAGTATTTGCGTTTCCTTGCTGTGTGTGTGTGTGCAGAAGAGAGATGGCTAGGTCCTATGGTAGTTCTAAGACTTACTATTTTCATTCTAGTTGCAACTCTAGAAGCATATCAGAGTGAATTTTTGTGCATAAAAAAATGGATAGTTTTTGGAATTATTTAGCCAGCCATACAGTTTGAGGTGCAATACTCTCAGGTCAGACTCAGTGGGTTTGCCCCACCTCTTCAATTTCTCTGGTTCACCCGCATTTTTTTTTTCCATCTCACTTGATAGCGACTTCTTCTTAGACAAAAACCTTTGATTCCTCTGCTGTTCTTTCCTTCCTGTTATGTTTCAAATATCTCCAGAATCCTGCTAGCTCTCACTGCGGTTCCTGCCACCATCCTGACCCGAGTCACCAGCCAATGTCTCTCTCCTGGTGTAGCAACACACCCTCTGAATTGGTCTCCTCTTGGCTCCCTACAGTCTATTCTCAACATAACCATCAGGGCAGTGGTTTTGAAAAAGTCAACTAGAGCATGCCTTTCCTCTATTAGAACATTTGTCTGCACTCTGCATTTTACTGAGAGCAAAGCCAAAGTCCTTCTAGAGTCTGCTGTGTGACCTTCCCAGAGCCCCCACCTCCAGCGAGTGCCTATCCCCTGATTCCGTTCCACTCTGTCCTTGCCCCAAATGAGATCAAGGCTCTATTCACCTCCGGGGCCTTGGAACCACTTTCCCATCATCTGCCATGATCTGATCTTCCTTGAGATCAGAGCTTGGCTAATTCCAAGCCCTCCTCAAAGCTCTGCTGAGGTCTCCCCTGCTTTATGGGGACCAGTCCTAAAAACTGATTTCCTCCTGCACCTGACCCACCTCCCTCCTTATTCATAAACCTCCTCCCCTACCCTCTCCTGCTTCTTCTTTTTCCTGTGATTTGATAAGCTTGGAACACTTCATACATTGTATTCAAGGACAGGTGTCTTCATTTGGTCTAAGACTGGCACAGTACATTTATTGAGTAATGAATGAATGAATGAATGAAAAATTAACCAATTTCACCTTTTCTGAAATAACCCAACCACTTGGGAAATGTTTAATACATTTATGTTTTACAAAAGTGGTTTTTTTCCCCCCCATTCTACTGCTATTTCTATATAAAGTTGAAATGCCAAAAAGGAAAAGAAAAGCCTCACTGGTTAGCTGGCATTGTGCAGATAAAGCCAAATGATTGAATGCTTAACTGAACTGACTTGTTGTTTCAACATTTTTTTTATAATAGCTTAAGGAGAAAGGAAGCTCTCTGACTCCCACCCCCTCACCCTTTGCTAGAGCTAGAGTTTTCAAAAAGGCACATAATACACACTTGGTTTTTAAAGAATTTAGTTAATTGAATTCAATGTAGCAAAAACACTCACAGTGAAAAATCATCAACATTTATATGTAAAACAAAATCTGTTTTTGTCTGGCTTGAAGGGGATGTAGCTGGGGGCTAAAGATTACAAATGAGAACCAGCATCGACTGATGCTGCTCTTCTTTGCATGCGAGCTTTCTGAACACTCAAAGAGCATCGTTGGGAAATGGGTTCCATGATGGTAGAATTGGACAATTTGGAGCTTACATTGAGGAGCAGAAGCAAACGCAGGCCCATTGTATGTGAAAACTGCTGTCGAAACAACAGATCAGACGCTGTACTCTAACAGCACAGGGATTCATAGGATTCGGCATGGCCTGTTGGCAGGGATCCTGTAAGGCCTTTGCCCATTAGCATGGGTGGAATGAGGTCTTAACCTGCAAAGGAGAAACTTTTTGAAGGGAAGTGTTTCTGGCAGGATAGTGCCATCAGGAGATGGTGGATTGGTGGAGCAGATAGGATGTCAAGGGAGCTTGGGTATGTGGTCAGGAGCCAGTGGTGAACCCGATGTGGTCCTTTAGGAAATGAAGATGGAGCAAGGGTAGATAGTCCCCGAGAGCTCTCCCCAAATAAACAGCAGCTGTGGTATAAACTAACTAGACACAGAGACAGTTACGTAAGGTCCTAGGATGGCTTCTACAGGTGTCTGTGCAGATACTTACACATGCACACAGACCTATCACACCCACTGATGAATATGTGTGTATATCCATATATAACATGCACACACATGCCTATCACACATCCATATATAAATACACACACATGCCAATCATGTGTACATATAGAAACACATATGCACATCTACCTATCATACGTATAAATACATGCATATGCACATGCATACCTCTCACATGCATATCTACAAACACATATACACACATACTTATCACATGTATATATAACTATATATGTTAGCACACAGCAATCACATGCATGTATTAATGCATATACATGCACACCAATCACATGTGCACACATAAACACATGTGTATGCACAAATACCTATTGCAAGTGTGTATATAACACATGTACATGCACATATCTATCACATGTGTGTATATTAATACATATATGTGCATGTGTATCTCTATCACATGTGCATATAAACACATAGATATTTAGACATGCCCATCACATGTGCATATATAAACACCTATACATGCACGCATATACCCATCACACATACACACGCTCACATATGTTGCATGTATTTATGTGGAGAACACAAACAAAAGTCCTTCATGAAAAATACAAAGACCCTCATTCCATCCTCATTATCAAACGTTCTGCCCTTGACTGCCAGGGCATTTTAGCTGATTGACTTTGGAAGCAGAGGCCCTTCTCACAATGCAGCTGTGTCTAGGATCCTACTGTCTCATCAATGGCTCTTTGGAAAGGTGTCACATTTATCAGGTCACTTTTCTCTCTGATGGGAGGTAACTTCAGAGAGCTGGACAGAGGATAAGAGAAGACAAAAATAAGGATGATTAACAAAGAGAACAATCGGACGGTGGGCCTGAAAATGTTCCTTGATTTCTCCATTCTGCCTAGGCCCATGGCTGGAAGAATTCTGCCGGATTGCTCGTTAAATCTCAATGTGTTCATTAATGCCCAAGAAATTAATGCACCACACCACTGTAAGTCTGTGTTTGTTCAAAATGCACCACATGCATCAGGTTTTAGTGATGGATGAAATTAAATGCTGTCACGTGCTTGACAGTTGCCAGATCATTCTATTAATTATGATAGGTATTTTCACAGTGACACGGATTAAAAACCCCATTGACGTCATCGATATGTCGATACCAAATGCCTTGCATGTCTTTTCTGAATGCTTTCAGGGAGATCACTTTATTTTCATTTTTTCACAGAGACACGAAAGCAGGAAATATTAAAATCATCCTGAAATCAGCCTTTGCATTTAAACATCCAGTTTGTTTTATTCCTGCCGACTGCAGGAACTCTCTCATTAAAACAATCTGCACATTTGTCAAATAAGTGCAAATAAATTTTCCAGCGGAGAATGACAGATGCATCAACTTTAGTTCCTCCACTCCCAGTGTTTTTAGTCTTACCCTTAAAACCCGGTTCTCATTTCCCTTTCCATTGCTATGTTTGCAGAGGAAGCCCACTGTCTTATTCCTGGTTGTATATGGTTCCTCTGAGTGGCCCACTCCCAAACTGGAGCAAGACCTTTGCAGCCCAATGAATAGCAACACCCTTGGGTATCCTGGAGGTGGATTTGTAAAAAAATTGTGTTCCTGGCTGGTTTGCCAGAGCTTATGTGGAGCCAGCAAGGAACATTTCTAGGATTCTGTCATAGCCTGAATCGACAGATGGCATTTTTAAAGCCAGTCAGATTGCAAGATGTATGTGCACGATGTCGAATAATACATTTCATTATATCTGTATTTCTCTCACACCTTAACTTTGGTGGAGCTCAAACTATTTCAGGACAACTTTGTAAAAAAAAAAGGATATACTCTCATTTCTCAAATAAATCACTTAAATTATAGAAAGTTCATTGCTGCTGTTGAGGGCCAATGTCTTCCAGCCTTAGGAGATTTTTGCATATACCTAGATGCAGGTATGTGTGTACATTTTCTGCATCTGTTTATATTATGGCCAAGTCTAAAATGCACGGCTTTTCTGTCTTTCATGCTTCCTGTCCTCAACTACTCTTATCTTGCCTGGTGATCACACAAATCTTTATTCCTGCCCATGAATGGTATAAACCTTACATATTTCTGTGTTTCTGGGTTTCTGACTGTTATTGCTTCCTTATCTCTATTTACTGAAATTCTCCTTGTGCTTTTAGATCCCACAGACTTTGATTCCTTGGGTCTCTGTTTGCAATCCACCAACAGAAGAGGCTGTGTGATTTAGTGATGCAGCCTAACCACTCTGAAAGTCCGTTTCCTCTTCTAGACAGTGGAGATGGTGGTAGAGTATATACTTCATGGGGCAGGTGTGAGGTTGCATTGAAGTAATCCCTTTGAAGCATTGCACATGAGACCTGTTGTGTAGGAAGGGCTTCGACTATGCAAGTCAAACGGTCTCATCTAGGTTCATCTCTTTCCGTCAGGCCACCTCATAATGCTTTGGTGTCAGGAAACTCTAATGGAGCCATGTTCTGTAGTGTGCATGCCCCACTAAGAGGGTTTCCCTAGTGCCTGGAGTGGAAAATAGCAGTTAAATTACAGACAAGATACCCCTGCTCGCCTTTCAGCTACAGAAGACGATACCAAATAATTATATAAATGGCAAAATTTCAGGTAGAGATCAAGAGCTTCGGCAGAAAAGGAAGAGGTGGTCTAGTAGCAAAAACAACACTTCAATGTCAAGACCTCAAATTCTGCTTTGCTGCAATCTGTTCAAGAGGTTCCATTTAAACGTCTGCATTTGGGTCTGTAGGTTGTAAACTGTGCTCCAAAGAGTAGAGAGAGGACCCACTACTTCTTGGCTGTCTTTCAAAGCCGTCCTGATCTCCTGGGTCAGGTCCCCAGCAGTGGCATACGAAGCTACCACTGCTGTCTGTTAAGAGTGGGGGTGAACTGTTCTGGGAGAGCTTCCTCTCATTCAAATCCATGTACTCTCATCAGATTCAAACTCCCTTGTATCTGATCACCCCATTTTCATTTCTGTTCTATTCCAATTAAAGGTGTCTGGTGTGGATGGCGGGTTCAGCCCAAGACACTGTCACCGACATCTCTGTTCCCTTCCGATTCCTTTAGCCTTAGCCCAGGAGCTAAGCACAGGGGCCCTGCATCTGCCCTTGAACATTGTTTGAGTCAACTTTTCACTGCTGTGACTAAAAGGACCAACCAGAAAAGTTGGAGAGGAGGAAGAGTTTATTTGGGGGGGGCTCATAGTTTCAGAGGTCTCAGTCCACAGACAGCGGGCTCCATTCCTCCTTGGGGCTCATGGTCAGGATGAACTTCATGGTGGAGGAGATTGGCAGAGGGAAGCAGCTCACATGGTGATCAGGAAGCAGAGAGAGACTCCACTGGCCAGTTACAAATATATACCCCAAAGCCACGTCCCCAGAGCCCACCTCCTCCAGCCACACCCACCTCTTCAGTTACCACTCAGTGAATGCCTATCCCAACCCCATCGTTTTTTTTGTTTTGTTTTGTTTTGTTTTTCCGGTGAAGATCCCCTGCATTAGGTCACATGTGAGCTTCTGGGGGGGACACCCCTCATCCAAACCATAACAGACTCACGTCAGCTTTGGGCTCTCCTTCCCAGTTTGTGTTCCTCCTTGCCAGGGAGGGAAGAGGAACAGAGAAGCAAGCCCCTAAAGGTACATTCTAATGGTGTCCCCAAAGGCACAGAACATTATCAAGAGATGCTCCCAACATCGGCGTCAGCTGTCAGGGCTGAGGGTCCCTGTAGAGGCTGAGCAGCAGCCGGACAGCCCTTGTTCTCACGATCAAAGAGGAGGGTCGTTGCACTGAGTAGGTCTAGGGTTCTGGTACTTTCCACAGTGCTTTTCAGAACCTCTCCCGAGTCTCAGAGCCAAAACTGAATGCCCGAGGGCAAAGGGCGATTACACCCTTCTTGCCGGGTTTGCCTGGTCTGTCTCTCTGTCTGTCTGTCACTCGGTTCAGATACATGCTCTCCTTCTCCATCCTCCAAAACACCACAGGATTAAATCTGAGTTGGCAAAACTGTGGTGGAATTGTATTTTTTAAAAGATTTCCATGGATTTGAGTCAACACGTCCTGTAGGATCTGTCTTTAGGAGGATCACAGAAACGTCGGACATTTGAGTTTTCTGGCCTCCCATTGTTGAAGATGGACCCAGTCTTAGGGTACCAACCCTGAGTGCCCTCGGTCAATACCCCTGTCTGGGGCCATGCTAGTAGTGCCTCAGCTACAGGCAAACACGGTGGCTCTACCTGGTGTCCAGAAAACCCATAAATCGCTCAACTCATGCCTTACTATGGCTCTGATTATGACCCTGTTTCCAAGACACAGGACTTTGGGAATGAATTCCTCCTGTCCCAGGGAAGTATTCCAAACTCTGTGGCAAAGAAAATGAATCTTCAAGATGGGTGGGAGAAGGGGGTTGTACTGAAAGTGGTTTATTGAAGAGATTGGAGAGCCACCGTCAAATGAACAGAGACTGAACACTTGATCCATTTCTCCTTCTGATTCTTTTCAGACTCGAAAATTGTTCAGACTTCCTGTCTAGGGAGTGAGATACCATTAAAGATTCCAGAAAACCAATATGTCCTATCAATCCATTGTGCTCTGGGTGGTGGGGGGGGGAGAAAGGAGACAGGTGACATTGTTCCCTTATACGCTAGAAACCTGATAACACCTTATTGTGCATCAAGGGTATAAGAAAATTTCATTGTAAAGAGGTTCTTGTGACAAGATCCATGAGGAATGTGATGTAATCAACTTGGATGTCGGCTCTTTACAGTGTACTTTTCTCCAAGACGGTCTTTTTGGGTTGGGCTACAGGTGGTTATTTAAGACAATCAATTTACATAGAACAATTTGTTCTTTTTTCATGCTGTTAAAGCAAATTGGTATGTAATTAGATTTATATACTGAATAATCTCATTTGCATATCCAATTAATTCTTCCTGTTTTAATTTGCTAGGGTTGAATTCACATTAGTAGTAAAAATAACACTTAAATCATCAAGGCCTCAAATTTTCCTTTGCCGCAATTTGTTCAAGATGTTCCATTTAAAAATTGGTCCCCAGTATCCTTTTTCTACACCTATGGGGAATAGGCAAAATACTTTTTTTTTCTTAAAAAGCACCCTTAGCCCAAACCCACAACATTGAGGTTTACCCTTTTTATGTGTGATCATGGGGTTGTGCGAGCTATGAGTCACTTTTTACACAATATTCTTCAGAAGAAAGAAAAGCTAGGTTCCACATTTGCAACCTCTGACTCTTTTTACATTTCAGAATCTCCAAAAACACAGACACAGGTGTGTGCAGAAATCACATCTCTTCCTACATGATATCTATATTTATTCTCAGTTGTACCCTGCCAACTCTTGTGGTTTATCTCCATAGACGTGTAGGTAGAGAAGGAAGGTATGGGGCACTAAGATTCCACTGCAGAGGACTCCAGATGGATTATTTCTGTCTTGGATTCTGTGGGTCAGTGGCCTCTTCTATTTAAATGAGGGAGAATAAGATTTACCACTTAGAATTACTACGATGCAAATGAAAGTATTATTGTGCATGCGTTGGTATCCTTGGTTTCTACATCTGCAGACCCAACAGCTCATGGATGAAAAATACTTGAAAAAACAAAAAGTAGGAACAGAGCATATGCAGATCTCTCTCTCTCTCTCTGTGTGTGTGTGTGTGTGTGTGTGTGTGGGTGGGTGGGTGGTGTGTGATTATTTCCTAAAACTATTCCTTTAGCATCTACATTGTACTATGTGTTGGAGGCATCTAGAAATGACTTTGTTTCAAGTCCATGGATCATAGGCAAATGCTACCTTATGGTATATAAGGGACTGTAGCATGGTCACATACGGAGGGGTCAAGTGTCCTAGATGGAGCTCATGGTACAAGATCGAGAGGAATTGTCTTTGGTTGGCACGAAAGGTTCAGGAAGACTGTGGAAATGACTATTCAGTTCATGGGACTCCATATTTAGATCAGTGAATATTAGATCCTGGACATAAACAGGGGCTGAGCAGTTTGTTCAAGTCACTGAATCCCTCTGGGCCTCAACTTCTCCATCTGTAAATAGCAATAACAATACTTGGTTCCAAGAACTGTGGTCAGCATTGAAAGTGTTCGAACAGGTTAAACCCTTAGCATATTTCCGGGGACATCCTAGGTGCTCAGTAAGTGTCCACTATGACTATTCCTGCTACCATCTTAAAATAATATATGCGCAGTTCAGTTTCTTTCTCGTTATCCATTACCAAGCCTGCTGGGGCTACCCCAGATGGGTGTGTTTAACAGCAGAAATTGAATTCCTTGCAGCTCTGGAGGCTGGGGAGTCTCAAGATCAAGGTGTGGGAAATTGGGTCTCTCCTGAGGCCTCTCTCTGTGGTCGCCTGCCCAGCCTGTGTGCATATGGACTTTCCTCTGAATGCATTCAGATTTCCTCCTCTTACCAGATGCCAGGTGGGATTAGGACTCACCCTCGGGGCCTCATTTTATCTTAACTGTGTTTTTTAAGGACCTGTCTTCAAGTAACTGTATTTGTACCCACTCTGAGGATGTGGGGATCAGGGTGTTAGGATGTGAACCTGGAGGGGGCAGGGATCAGCTCACATTCCCTGACATTGTGCCTTGACAAGTACTACCAGAATGGACACGTCCCCTCTTCTCAAAGGATTTAGAAAGCATAGGTCATCTCTGCCTTATTTCTAAACCTCTGCCTGCTTTCTGTGACCACAGTCATTATTTCAAAGCCATACTCTGGTTTTCTCCTCTCCCAATTTTAGCCTGGGTTCTGACCCAGGGAGTAGAATTCTCCTAACATTTGTGGTCCAGAGACCTAGGCTCTCATCTCGGGGTGGCTAGTTAGTTATACCGACAGGCACACACAACTTGTGTCAACTCAGACAATTTATTTCACCCTGTGACTCCGCCTTGTACTTACCTGTGAACAGGGACAGGCATCCTCACAAACCGATGTGAGCCGAGACAGGACAGAGGAGGGAATTGGGTAAATTCCAAATTGCTGTAAAAATCCCAGCCGTCTCTGCTTACCAAAAAAAAAAAAAAGAAAGAAAGAAAGAAAGAAAGAAAAAGAAAAAAAAAAGGTCATCTCGATCCTGCTTTCTATATTATGATCACGGTTAGTTTACAATTATTGATATTAAATGGTTTCATTGGTCACTTTAGAAAACACATGAAACTTTTTTTCATTAAAGTAGCACATTGAGATTTTGGATTCTTTGCAGATTTTAAGGAAATTGTAATCTGCAGCGGACACTTTGGCAGTGCCCAGCCCTCGTTGAGTGTGTATAACAAATACAAAGCAGGTGTCCTGGAGATTGTGCCTTTTATTTTATTTTTCCTCCCTCTGCCAAAGTGCCATGTCCCCTTGGGAATCACCCCTTAAAACATCACAGTAGTGTCACTCTGTTTGTTTGGATTGCTGATATCCTGTGCGTAACTCTCCAATAGACTACAGACACTTGATACAAACTATCCAATCTTCTTCCTCCTTTCACTTTGAGAAATGATACAGTTAGAAAGGTGTAGAATTGTCTAGGCTGTGCTTTGAAAACAAATGGGACTAGCATTTTTTTAAATATTTTTTTTAGTTGTAGTTGGACACAATATCCTTATTTAAATTATTTTTGTATGCAGCACTGAGGATCAAACCCAGTGTCTCACCTTTGCTGGGCGAGCGCTCTACCACTGAGCCACAACCCCAGCTCTGGTACTAATATCTTTTATTAACAGATACGAACTGACCACATCCGCAGATCAGAAAGATTATGGAGAGTCCTCTTGGGTTAATACTCAAGAGTGACCACTGTATCTATAACGGCTCCATGTATCACCAATCCATATCCATCTATCTATCTATATCCATATCTATATATCTAGACCAGATATAGATATGGATCTATATTTTGGTAAATTGAACACATTTATTTAAAAGCTAAAAAAAGCAAACATTATTTGTATAAATTCTCTTGCATTCAATGCAAGGCACATTCATCAAATAAATATTTAGAATAGCCTTCGTATGCACTCGGCATTATCAATTCATAATTTCATTCAATTAACAGCCCCAACAACATTGTGAAATGGGCATTACCACACTCTTTAATTATCATTTCTTTCTTTTTAAAAAATCTTTTATTTTATTTGTTATTTTTCAACATAAATGACAGTAGAATGTGTTTCGACAGACATACATGGAATATCACCTATTTTCGTAAGAATATTATTCTTGTGGTTGTGCATGATGTAGAGTCACGTATTCAAATACAAGGTTGGGAAATCTTGTATTTTAAAATCATCTTTGTCTCTTAGAAAGAGGCTGAAGTGAAAAAAGAAAGAAACCTTCCCTCTCTGATCCCTCTGCTTCTTCCATTTGTGGGTCTCCTTAGTAGCTCTGTGCCCTTCTCCCTCAATGTGACTTCTTCACCAGGGCCACCTGGGCATGTTGTCAGTCCCTATGACACTCACGTGGGACCTCCGAGACATGCACCCTTTTTTACATCTCCAAGAATGGACTCTCTGAGAGAAAGTCTAGAGCAGAAGAGACAGCCAGGGGCTTCATCTTATCACATGTCCATTCACAAAACGAATACGTCAGGACGCCTGAGCTGGTTCCTGAGAATTTGGCCTACCATAGGGTTTCTGCCCTCGGGGACCTGCTCATCTCAATAGACACCTCCACGAGAGAGAGGGGATGTGCTACTGTGTCTAGATGCAAAGAAATGAACAGGAAACTCTGTAAGGTCCCAAAGGGTACCGGAACTTGTCCAAGGACACCAGCAGGAGAGAGTGGCACAGGTCTTGGTGGGATTGGTGCCTCAGGATGAGAGGTCATTTTTTGGTGGTGCAGACTGGATCTCCTTTGGGTGCTTCATCCACGAGCACTTCCCAAACTCTGCACTTTTCTTCGTACTTTGACTATTATTTTAAACATCTCTGCGTCTTCTTCTCGGAATTTTCTTTATGACTTGCCCTTTCTCCCTCTGAGTATTTTAAGTTTCTGGGAAACCCTGTCCTTTGAAGTTGGATTTTATTTTTTGGCAACAGCGAAGCATCTTATTTTTGGAAACTTGTTCAGAGCCAAGTCAGAGTAAACCCTGGTGCTCACGCTGGGCCTTACCGGTTTTTCGTCCAGAATGAATTGTGACTATAAATTAATGAAGGTAATTTTCTAAGGTGTCTCTAGATCATGTTTTCAAAAAAAGAGTTTTTAAACTTGCATGAGAGAACACATGGGAAAGCTGAAGGTGGTAAATCGGTCCACACACGTCAAGACTCCATTTTCATGGAACTTGGGTGATGGTCAGTACATGGCCATGAGATTCATCAAGAAACAGAGGAGCAGAGAAAAGAGGTTTTTTTTGCGGGGAGAAATTCTACGGTGAGTGTGCAGCAAGACCATGAGAGAGACATCTGGCGAGGAACTCATATGGGGTGTGGATTAATATGTGCCTTTGAGTTCTTTGCCTTTGATGGGCTTTTTGCTAAGTGAAGAGTGATTGACAGATTCCTGGGTCTTGCCCATAATGTTCATTATACATGGGCCATTTGGGGCCATTTCCAGGTTTTACATTAGATACATGAGATACAGGAAGTAAGTGTGAGATCTTCAGTGTGGGGGGGTCTCCCTTGTGGGTTACAGTAGGTGAAACTGGAGTGTCTCTGTGCGTGCTTCCCAGCATGGTTGGGCAATCTTGTGATAAACAGAGTCTTCTTCTTTATAATCTGGGAAAGTTACCAATTCTGATCACAGGAGAGCATGAAAGATAGGTCCTTAGAGGTCCTTGGCTTCATGTTGGTTCTGCTGATGAAGGTAGAGTAGGGCCAGGGACAAGGGTCCCTAATTTTTCTCTTCTGCCCCATCAATAACTTTTTTATGCAGGGCTACTCAACTACTGAGCCACATCCCCAGCCCTTTTTATTTTTTAAATTCGAGACAGGGTCTCCCTGAGTTGCTTAGGGTCTCACTAAGTTGCTGAGGCTGACTAGGATCTTGAGACACTCCTGCCTCAGCCCCTTGAGCCCTGTGCCTGGCTCCTTAACAACTATTTGAAATCATCGATTGTATTTCAACATGCTGCTTTTAGCCTCAATATACTGAGCACGGTGGTGCACACCTGTCATCCCAGCGGCTCGGGAGGCTGAGGCAAGAGGATCGTGAGTTTAAAGCCAGCTTCAGCAACTTCGCAAGGCCCTGAGCAACTCAGTGAGACCCTGTCTTTAAATAAAATATAAAAAGGGCTGGGGATGTGGCTCCGTGGGTAAGGGCCCCTGAGTTCAATCTCGAGTACTAAAAAAAAAAAAAAAAAAAAAAGAGAGAAAGAAAAGAGAAAAAAAAAGACTCACAACACATACTTTAAATTATGTAACCACTAGCTGTTTCTTTAGTAACTGTTCCTTTGGTGTGGTGTCTACCAGTGAATCTGTAGATAGAGCTCTGTTCTATATTCAGACTGTGGTTCATTGGAAAATGTCTTAAGAGGCTTGTCAAGGGAGGAAAAGAAAGTTCAGAAAGGAGAAAAAAATATATGTACGTTTACAAGAGCAGCCAATGGACCTGAGTTGTGGGAGCTCCTAATTGTTTGGAAGCTTTGTCTTTAACAAGAACCAAGCGACGGGATCGTCTGTACTAAATCCAGGGTGTGTGTTTTTCTTGATTTGTGGGTTTTTGAGTTGTAAGTGGTTCCACAGGTCCAAGAAGCATCTGGAAAACAGTCAGTTTGGGAATATAGGCCTTTCTAGGGAAGCATAAAAGGGTTCTGGTGGTTGTTTCGATGCTGTTGTTAATTCTGTTTTGTTTTGTTGCTCTTGGCAGAGGAGACCACCATGATGATACAACTCGCTTTTGCCCAGTTACCCCAATGCCTTGCTTTCTGTCTTGAAAACAGTCAATGTGTCTCAGGGACCGAGTTTGGCCTCCTGAGCTCCAGAGCTGAGCTGCAGGAATTCAGTTGCATCTGGATCACCATTGCCAAAAGCATTCTTTATTCTTGGCCCAGTTGGTGGCCCAGCCGGATTCTTGGTTGATTGTTGAGAGCCTCGTCCAGAAACCCCCCTCAAGTGGGAAGCCCTTTAAACTATTCAGATCAGAAGGCCCCAGAAGGAAATCTTACCATTTTAATTATCACGCTGCTTTCAAAATTATACTGTTTGCAATCATGCAGGTCGAAATAGCCTAAAAATTGGGGCTTGATTATGTACTTCG
Source organism: Callospermophilus lateralis (assembly GCF_048772815.1). Lineage (NCBI taxonomy): Eukaryota > Metazoa > Chordata > Mammalia > Rodentia > Sciuridae > Callospermophilus > Callospermophilus lateralis. The sequence continues at coordinate 1,685,537 of NW_027513384.1, forward strand.
GAACCACAAGATAGATTCCATCTCCTCCCCCCACCCATGATTTTAATTACCTGGGTCTCCTTTTTCTCAAAGACTTAAAGAGGCCATTCCAAGGGTGTCAATTCTGAGAATGAGACAACCCAGGGTTATTATTTCTCAAAACTGGGTTTGTTATAAGCGTTCAGCTCTGACGTGCAGCATGGATTTGAAGAATACATATTTCTTTAGGAAAGAAAAAGACTATTTGGAAAGAGAGTGGGGTAAATGATATGTGCTGTAACCTTTGAGTCTTTTATTCTTTTTCTCCTCACCCTTAGCAAGCTGGATAGAATTTTATAAAACCAAACAGGACTCTGAAGGTCTTATTGGAAGTTCATTCACTTTACTGTCTACTGCATATGACGAATATTATACCCAGCTAAGAAGGACTGGACCTGTGGACATTATTCAGGCAGCCAAACATTCTAGAAGCTGTAGGACCTTGTCAAGAAGGTGGTCAGTCTCTCACTCTGAAATCCGATGGCTGTTGTTTTTGTTTTTTAATTTTTTTTTCTTTTTGAATTTAAATTCTTTTCTTTTTTTATTAGTTACTCAGAACATTACAATGATTTTGACATATCATACATTTGATTCAAGTGAGGCATGAATTCTTTTTTTTCCATGTGTTCACCCAATGGCTTTTTAAGAAACTCATTTCCCTGAGCAAATGTTTTGGAGAGCTCTATCTACAGATAAAGGTAAAGAGTCCCACATGGTCCTATTCTCTCATAGAAGTCACACTCAAGGAGGGATCCAAATGCTGATTTTCAAAGAATTTAGATAAACCTTCTTGTTTGACTCCTACTCTCCCCAGAATGAGAATCTTCATGAGAAGTTAGTTGCCTTTTGAATCAGGAATTCAGAAGGCTCCGGGATGTTCCACTTGGAAGATTTAGGGCTGGAACTGGAAAAGAGAGATCTTGTAGGTGAAAGAATGTGCGTGCACTCTTAGGTCACCAAGTGTGGACGCGACTTCTTTCTATTTACAACATTTTTAATGAAAAGCTGTCTCCTGGGTTCGGTGTGCCCTTCACCTTTCCCAGAATGAGATTGCTAGTGAAAATTTCTCTGCTGTTCTCATGAAAGCAGAATCAAGGGTCTCGATGTTGGTTTAAGGCCCTACAGCCTCATCTCCCACTTATCTAGTGGTCTCCTCTCTGGATCTGTCCCCCACCCCCATATTCTAGCATGCACGGCCATTCCCGGGGATTGGCCAGGCAAAATAGAGGCTAGTCGCAGAGGAAGTCATGAATTCTGCCGGAAGGATAATATCACACTGAGATACCTGACATGTCTGTAATGTAGAAAAAAAAAAAGTCTTAAGAACTTAGCTAAAGGATTGGACTTTACCAGAGTTATTTGAAATGACGGAACGTGAATATTTCCACATGTAGTATAGTAAGGCCTCTTGACCGGAAAGATGGTCATAAGACAAATATATAAATTGCTGTCATATTACCAAAGTTCTTTTCACTCTTAAGTTTCAGAAGGTCCCCACCCCAAGTTATCAGCTTTCAAATATTTCAAGGCCCATCACGTGGAGAAGGAATTCGACTTATTGGCAGTGGCCCCAGAACTTGAAAAAAATTGGGGGAACATTCTAGCTCACGTTTAGCATTGGCTTTCTGATCATTAGAGATATCTCAAAAGTAGAATGGACTTTCTGGAATGGAAGAAACAAGAGCATTTTTATTGTCTAGGAGGAATTAGAATTGGGACCATATTTGGCCAAAAAAAAAATGTGGCGATTGGACCGTGCGTTCTATGGAATTTTAGAAGCAATTAGAGTAGAAATCAAGTGATGAGATTTTTACTTTACAACTGTTGATAAGGATGTATATAGTATCTCAAGACAGGAAAAATTGATGTAAAGCCCAAGAAAGTCAGGATAAATTCAAACCAAATATATATATATCAACAGAAGAATCCTAACTACTTCTGCGGGTGTAAAAAGAATTTTGGTCTAATGCCAGAAGAAATTGCCGCAAAGCATTTTGTGGGGTTCTGTCTTTAGAGCATGTTTCACCAGTTGTAATCAGAGATTTTTTTTTTGTGACTGATTAATGTGCATTTTTTTTCTCTCAGTGCACTGTATCTTACAAAGAGCAACTGTGACTCTCTGTTCTCCATTTAAATCTCCAGTTCTAATACAGTGCCTGGAACCCAATATGAACTAACTGAACATTTGAACCAATGAACACATGAGTGCTTTTGGGCAATTTAATGTGGCAATAAATTATTGAGAGGTCAAGTCTCTGAAAGGAGGACTGAGCTAATTAATGTTTTAAGAGTGTGTGCAAAAACAGCTTGCTTTGCAAAAGCCTTTTCTTTAGATGTGCATAGTGGAGCAGCCCCTGGAACTCAGTGAAGATAGATATACACAAATCTGGGTACCCTCTCATTGAAGTATGTTTCTCAGACCTTATCAATTGCCCCCATTTTCCTGGGGTGTGAGGATTAACCATGTCATCTAAGTGATTTGCCGTAGAGTTCAGATGAATAGCTCTTTGGGAGTTCTGGTAGGGTATTTCCAAATTCAAATGAGCAATCTCTTTGGGAAATCTACCTATAATGCAAAATACTTTCAGGTTGAAGGAGTGGCTGGGTGTGTAGCTGTACGCCTGTCATCCCACCAGCTCTGGAGGCTGAGGCAGGAGGACCCCCCAGTTCAAAGCCAGCCTCAGCAAAAGGGAGGTGCTAAGCAACTCAGAGAGACCCTGTCTCTAAATAAAATACAAAATAGGGCTGGGGATGGGGCTCAGTGGTGGAGTGCCCCTGAGTTCAATCCCCAGTATTAAAAAAAAAAAAATTTTAGGAGTGGTTTGATGTGATCTGGAACAGTTCACCCAATCAAGGTTAACAATAAAAATAAACTATGGAATGGGGATAACCAACTATTACAGTTTGGAAAACTGTAAAAGGCTGAAAATAAATTCACAGGTTAAGACCATGAACCACTTGACCCAACAAGCATATTTTTCCGATTCGAGGGCCAGAACGTATCTGTAAACATTCTCGTGTGTATAGAAAACTAAGGGAAAAATGACCTCTACCTTTGAGGCACTTATGGAAAACCTATTTTAAATCGAATACACCAAGCCAAGATAATATAGGCTGTTTGATAAGAAACATTAGAGAAATATATAACATGAGGCTTTTTATTATGGGTTTATTACATCAATCTCTCCAGTGGGCAATGGAACTTGTAAACATGCTGTTATGGAAGGAGTCTCCTTGCAGGCTTTTTATTCATGCCAAAGTAAGCGCAGCAAACTTATTTGCTGTCAGGGTACATTGAATTTAAGATTAGTATTTATTTTGGTTCTAAGGAGGTTTTGCTTTTGTGAATTGGAAGTTGGATCAGCTGCATGAAAACAAGATGGGTCTACCGGGAGTGCAGAAGTAAATTAGTTTTTTTTTTTTTTTTCTAAATATGCACTCCGTAAACCCACATATTCACTTAGGCTGGATGGTGCATGCACTGCTTCACGCACCCGAGGTGTGTGGTTAAGGTGCAGTGGTCTGGGGACAGAGAGACATTCAAACTGGCATTCTGCAGTGGCTGGTTTCTCATGAAAAAAGTTCTAGAGGAAGAAAAGAATAGATAATTTTTTTGTGTGTGAAGCCAATTCAGAACCTCTTTTTAACCAGGCGCTTCATTCATTCTAGGGGACGGGTGAAGTTAAGAGTGTCCCTGTCCATCTAGCCACACTATCCACTCAAGGCACATAGCATCGTCCAATTATTCTAACTTTTGATGATGCTCAAGTACGATGTATCAGGTGTCCCCGGTGCCCCTAGGAAGGATCCCCATAGCAATAACAGATATTATGCTAAGTGATCTATGCATTGCCTCATTCAATTCTAGGATTAAATGGCATAAATATGAAGGCAGATCTATTGATATTTCTGCTTACGGGGGAGGAAAGGTAAGATCTCAGGGAAGTAAAGTGATTTATTGAAGCTGAAAATCTATTTCCTATATTTGGACGTATTGTTATTCCATGATCTGACTTTATATCTGAATAGGATCCTCTTTCCCATTTTCTTAAATGCTAGATCATGAATATCATTGGTTCCATCCTTTATTTCTAATAGACATTTACAGTGCAAAATCCTTTTTGCCATGAATGTGGGGCTCACCCTGGAACTCCTCTAGACATCTGCCCTGGGATCTCTATTTTATTGGATCTTAACTCATCGTTGGGGAAGTGAGTGGCCTTCTTCAGATTTTATCTGAAGGAACTGAGACTTAGATGCAATGTCAGAATTGCTTCACTGGCTCTTAATTTTAATCATTTTCCCCCGGAGACCCAACATTGTCTCAACTAGAGCCCATTCAGGGTTGTAGATTTCAGTCACGGAGGGGATTAGCTGTATGCCTTCATGAGTTCGCGTTTATGTAAGCCATGAATCCGTGGGAGTCAACACTGCTTGAAAACAAAGTTTAATGCGGAGATTCACACAGAGCTATTAATTATTTCAGTTCTCATTAATTGTATTTGCTTTCAAAATACATTAATATCTGAGAGAACATGTTTAAAAAATAATAAAAAAATGTGTCATGCAAGACAAAGCTGGTAGTCTTTTCTTATCGAAGAGTCAAATTTAATAAGAAACTTCTTAGAAACAGAAGCAAAGTGGTAGGAATGGTGGTGATTGCCTATAATCCCAGCTGCCAGGGAGGCTGAGGCAGGAGGACCTTATATCCGAGGTTAGCCTCAGCAACTCAGCGAGGTCCTAAGAAACTTAGCAAGACTCTGTCTCAAAATAAAAAAAAAATTTAAAAAGGGCTGGGGCTTTAGATTAGTGGTAGAGCACCCCTGGGTTTGATCCCCAGTATGAGAGAGGTGGGGGGAGAGAGGGAGATGGAGGGAGGAGACATAGAGTAGAAGGCAAATCCATAGGCTACTAGTCTGCAGTGAGGTTGCTTTTCTCTTACTCTTACAGTGAGTGAGTTGTGATATCTTTTACGTTGATTTTCAAGTTGTTCTTTAGTTATTATTATCTGACATTTCACTCATTTTACTTGGCTTTATAAATATAAGATGATCACCCAGCAACCATTTATATGTGTGTGTGTGTGTATTTGTGTGTGTGTGTTTATTAATCCTCTGTAATTTTCTCATTGTATCCAGTATATATTTGATATGCACATGTATTTATTTAGTAGCCTCCATTGGATATGGAGGTCTGTGAATTCACCCTTAATACATATAATCATTTGAAAACATATTGTATTAAATATGGCAACATGTGAATTGCTGAAAAGGTTGCTCTTGTCCAGATACGTCAACCTGGAATGCTGATCAAGGATTGTTTGAAGAGCTTTATTTTCTCAGCTCTACCTCGTCCTCAGAAATCTCATTTCCAGTTGTCATTTAAGGACTTTTAAAATAGCATGACAATTTGATGCTATTTTTTTGCCAATTTCTGTTTTCCTTTGTGGTCACAAGAATTTTACATTCCTTCCCAGACCTCTCTGGCTGTGAACAGCCTGTGGAGGGGACACCTCGCTTTGGTTAAAAACACCCGACATCTTCAAAACTGTCATGCCACAGCCCTGGCAGATTTTCTGAGGTCAAAGAGATGATTTATAAGTGATAACAAAACTATAGCAACACACTCCAAACATTAAAAAGAAAGAAAGAAAGAAAGAAAAAGAAAGAAAGAAAGAAAGAGAGGACTTTATTTAAGAAAGATGGGCTAATATTGGGGGGTGGTAGAGTCAGTCACACTGTGATATCAAATAAGTATTTCATGTGTGCAAAGATAAAGCTGCAAAGTAGGCAGAATAAACAGCATATGTTCACCTTAGATAACCAGGACATTTTACTCTGGGTAAATTTGCTCTGCTTTTAAGAATTCAAGGCAGTATTGTCTGTTTAGACAGATTCTGCATTTGGTCTGCTTCAGGCCTATCTTAACCCTGCTATTAACTGGCCTAGGTCCAGGCAATTAGAATTACAGAATCAAGCAAATTAAGAAGGTGAATTAAAAACCGGAAAGTCATTGGAAATTCCAAGGTCAGATTGAAATGACATTGAATTACCTTCTTTGGGGAATTACCCCTTCCTCTGTGTGTCCCCACCAGCAGTGAAAATCTAGATTTGATTGCTAACTCCTTGCATCTTCAGATTGGGGGGCAAAAAAAAGTAAGAATGTAATTTGCCAAAGACCAGAATAAAAGATGGAGGACTGAAGTCGAAACAGAGTGAATCCCAACATGACAGTGCAGAGCTAGGAGTCAGAGGCAATGGAATCCCACCCTATTTTGACAGGAAGAACCCAGGCACAGAGCAGTACATGTGACTTGTTTAAGGTCATTACCACGGGGCTCCCCTTCAATGCTCAATTACTAATGATGGTAGATAACATTGAACTCTTGCCTGCATCAAGTTCTCCTTCAAACTCTTCCCATGTTTTGATCATATCGCTGGGGACACTGAGTTTGCTTTTCGTCATTCTCCAATGAGAACAACTTGTAGGAGGAAGAGTTCATATTGGTTCATAGTCTCAGAGGTTCGGTCCATGGCCGGGCAACTCCATCGTTCTGGGTCCAAGGTGAGTAGGAGCATCTGGCAGAAGGGCATGGTGGCAGACTACTGCTCTATTCATGGTGGCCACAAAGCAGATAGATCAGGGGCAAAGGGCTGAAGGGGAGATGCACCATTCCAGGGCAAACCCACAGTGACCCATCTCCTATAGTTACCACCCAGGAAGGGCGTTCCCATTAGGCTGGACTCATTAGGTCGGTTGCTCTTGCAGTCCAATTGTGTCACCTCTGAATGTTCTTGCATTAACCCAATGCAAGGGGGGGACACCTCATCTCCAACACTAACGTCCAGGGTGAGTTAAACCAGTTTCCACTCTAACCTTACTGACTTCCAGACGATCTTTCTAGCTGAGATAATAGCTGTAGTCATTCTGGCTCATTCTTAATTCAAGAAAGACAACAAGAGCAATGTACAAAGCATGCTAGATTTTATCCTCAAGTCCCTTTCTGTATGTTATTACTCATGGCAGAAAAATAACCCAATGCTAGGCATCCCTCAAGAAGGTGCACTCTGGTGTAGTGATTCTAGAAATTTATCAAACCCTGACTATTTCAGTTGACTCTCTGATTTATATATTTAGGATGGAAATATAACATTTCTGGGTATCCATGTAAGATTTTGCAATATTTATATTAGTCAAGGTCAGCTTTTTCCAAATATGCTCTGTGATTCATTCTTTCGAGATGTTCTGGGTGGAAAAAAAAAAAAGAAGTCTGTGACCAAATATTTTTGGGAAAAGAAAACCTATATCATCTTGATGATGCTCATTATCATGTGGAAGTTCAGAACATACCCATAATAAAGAAACACGATGCTTTGTTTAACCCAGCTTTTTTGCAAATTTAGATAAACAAAGATACCACACCCCTACGACCACTACCACCTTTAAAAAAAAAAAAAAAACTTGTGTTGATATTCCAGTGAAATAGATGTGGGGAGAGATGTCATTGTACCTTGAATTCCTTAAAATATATATATACTTATCAAGTAGGCTGGATTGTTATGGTAGATAGTGGCTTATAAAAATTAAAGACCCAATTCCCAAGACATTATGGAGCTCCAAGCTGGTGAAAGAGATAAGTTTGAAAACCACAATTACAGTATAAGGTGGTGAGTTGTGGGATGCATAAGAATGTGGAGTCTACAGAGTTAGAAATGAAGATCACCTGATTGTTAAGAGTATCGTGGACAGCAGCCTTGGGTTTAATGCTCAGTTCTGAGGCTCAATATTGCTAAGTTTTAGTTCTGACCCGTGGAAAATTCATTGGAAGAGAGAGGAGGGAAAAACTTTGGGCCAGGAGGTCATTCAGGCATGTAGACCAATCTTCAGGGAGTGACTTGCAGGATCACAGTTTTTGGACGTTGACCTAAATGGGAAAAGAAAAAGGCATAACGTTGTGAGGGGGACTTTTATGACCTAGACCCAGAAGATCATTTTCACTCATGGTCCAATGACTGGAGTTTACTCATGTGGCTCCACCTACCTGCAAGAGAGGTTGGGAAATGTGGTCTAACCTTAGATCCATCAAGGAGGGGGAGAGGATTGGAAAAGCATCTGACTAGTCTCTGCCTCAAGAGACAATGTGAATTTAGACAACAAAAGGTGGATACAATCCAGTTTGTGGGAATACCCCATCCAGTGACGTAAGGGGAGGGAGATCATAGCACTATAAACAACCTACAAAAACACCCTGATATGAGTAGAGAGGCCCCCTCTGGAAGCGTGGTTGGAGGTAGATTAGAGAAACGAAGAGCCAAGATCATGGGGCCATTTTGTATTCTGCTGAGGAGGTTGGATTTTGTTTTTCAATATAGTGAATTATTCAATCATCTAAAATAAATTAACCTAGAATCCAAAAAGTGAGTCATTAGTGTGGGATAGATATAAATGTTAGATATATCTCATAGATAAAATGAGAGGTAATGGATGACATGGATTAGTGATGGAGTCGAGACCCCTCAGTAGGCAGGTTATACATGGTTTGGGGATCCTAGAGGTGAAAGTGAGGGAGAAGAAGGAAGAACCAAGAAGATATCTTGAGGATGTCTGACTAGTTAGATCCTGGGCTGATTTATTAAGAACACGAGATTTGGATGGGAATGATAATAAATAGGAGAACCACACGGGCTTATAACAAACCTGCAAACAGAATTTAAAGAACTGAGAGAAGAGTCTTTCCACGAAGAGCCCTGATTTGGTCACAAGGAGAATTAAGAAAAGAAAGAATTCTTAGAAAAAAAGGTAGGAAACAACCCAAATATCCATCGGTTGATAATGCATGAAGACATGGGGTACATCGATAAAATAATATTATTTAGCCATATGAAGGAATGAAAAACTCTGATACACGTGCGATATGGATGAACCTCAAAAACATACTGCAAAGTATTTTGGGAGAAAAAAAAATATTCTAAAATTAATTTTGGTGATAATTGCATAACTGTGAAAATAGTGAAAACCATTGAAATTTGACTTCATTAGGTAAATTTCATGGTTTGGGAGTTATATCTCCATAGAGATGTCATTTAAGGAAAATAAAAGAGAGAAAGAAAGAAAGATGAGACCCCAGCAATGTCTTGAATCAAAAGAATACCAGATTTCCTCTAAGAACCTGTTGGAGGCAAAATTCTGTGATTTCTAAACCAGTCAGGAGCTTTTTTTGGGTGGGGAGAGGGAGCGGGTCCAGAATTATATTTAAATTTCTAGACAGAAATCACTTGTATTTTTCTCCTGTCATCAATGGTCACATTTGGGGGGTGGGTATTGAGGTCCTCAGCATTGACTTTTCCTTCTTTAAATGAAGTCTGGGTTTTCTGTGAATCCACATTGTGTTTTATGATAAGTAAATTGGCAAAGTTTTATTTCTAGTAATGTAACTTTTCCTATAAGATACCATATCAGAATCATCGTGGAAACTCTTCAGTGAGCTGCAAACACATTGCATCCCCGCATTCAAAGCTACGCAGTCTTTAGTCCCATCCTCAGGCATGCCTGGGACCCAGAGTGAACTCCGGCCAAATGTCTCAGAGGAAAACATGTGTCATTTCACATTGAAATTCTCACCCAAGATATTCTCCAGGTTTTCTTGGAACTGGAGAAATATCAACAGTTATACATTATTTAGTAACAAGGCTTGCTTTGCAAAGGTCAAGTTCATACTTAGTATGCGATAACACTAACAGATTTGTTGTTTTAGAGAAATAGAATTTGATGAGTGAAACGAACTTTTCTCTGGAAGGGAAAAAAAAAGTCACCTTTCCTGGGCATTTGATTTGCAAGTGGGTTTGGCCTCATTCATATTTAATCACCTTTTTAATCTGTATGTCAGCTTTTATTGCAGTCTGCTCCGAGGGAGATTTCCTTTTGAAATACCAATAACACCCATTCTTCACTCTAACATCCAAACAAGCACCCTTTCAGGGGGCCGGCTCGTGGTATTTCATCTCTGAGGATATAATTATTTTGTGTTTATCCACAGTTCCTCAAGGGGCTGATGATGTAGGACACCTTTCTTAAAGACCTTGGTGATTTTAAGGAACGGATCTGATCTGTTGGTGTTGCAAATATCAATTCTTGCATCATTCTCGCGAGTTGCCTGTTCGTAACCAAGTCTCTGCGAGTTCTCCTTTTTATATTTTATCAGCATGGTAGTTGCATGTTTGAAACTATATCAACAGATCTTTTCAAGAGGTCTTCATACGCCACCACCATGCTGGTAGAAAGGTAGAATTTGTACAGAGCTTCATGTGCTTCAGTCATTTAGAGAAGAGGGTGTCTCTTCTGTTGATGTGTTCTGAACATTTAAATTTGTTTTCCGGCTCAGGATAATTCTGAATAGAGAACAGAATTATCCTCAACCCACTCTGAACTATCAACACAATCATAGAGAGCAATAAAACTACAAACAGGAACTCAGAGTCCATATTTCAAGAGATTGATGTGGAGAAATGGAGGCTGACACTGCGGCAGCAAGCCTGAGTCTTTTTCATCAAAGTTGGTAATTGTTAATACCTGATCGCTCAGGAGAATCTGGGTGAAAAAATTGCAAATCACAGTTTTTTTTTTTCATTTCTAATAGAGGAAATCCATACGGTATGAGCTTTAAGTTAATTAGGTAACTGCTCTTGGTCCTCTCAGGAGAGAATTGTGAGGGTAGATGTATTGGGAGAAACTGAAGTACCTCTGGATCCATCCCACATTGATCTCCAGCTGCCATGTAAGAGAGGAAAAGGCATATGGCAGACACATGTTTTCCCACATTCTACAGAGAAGGCTTACCAAGATGGCCACTTACCAAGATGGCCACTTACCAAGATGGCCAGAGGCATCCACAGGATCTGCCTTATGAATGTCATTGTAGCATGGCCTTACCTTGATTTTTCAAATTTTCATCTGTTTTTAAAGAATAGTATTCCTCTGGAGGGGTATACTTTCAAGTTAGAATAGAACCTGTGATTAAGAAGGTCCAATCCCCTAGGTATGTATACAACTAATCAATAACCTGCATTGGGAACACACTCAAGCTAACAATAGAATAAATTTTCATGACCTTATTTTATAACTTTCCCTAGAAGAGGATTCACAATTAATCATCTTTTCCCCAGGCCAATTAATACTCTTCCTCTTTAGATTTCTCAGTTCCATTTACCAACCCTTCTTTTTGGTGTTAGAGGAACTCGTTTCACGTCCTTGGGGTTTTCACCTACATGTAGAGTCTTGTTTCTGTAGAGTAGCTTAAGCCTTTGTAGCTGTTGTTTATGATTCTAGGAGAATTTCATAAGTAAGCTCTGATTTTTGTGGACAGATATTAAGAAAATGAACATGATTGACAACAACCTGTTCCAGGGAGCTGCCATTTTGCTTTCCAGATCATAATGTAATAGTCGCCTCTTTTATGATCACCATTGACTTGTTCAAAATAAGACAAGGCTGATTTATTTTATCTGTGCTCGCTTTTTCCTTCTAAAAAAGAAAACCCCAAGGCAATTTTCCTCACAAGAAATAAAAAAATTTCAAAATATAAAACTTTCCATTGCCCAAGGCAGAAAACACCCTTAATTAGCTTTGCAACATTTTTTAATTCATTAAATCAGTAATAGTTATGTGAAGTCTGCTGTAAAGCAGTCACCCACTGTTTCAGGTCCCCAGGACACAGCAGATGCACAGATGATGAAAACCTTGTCGTTGACCTAAGGGAGCTTTCAATCTAGTGGGTAGAGAATCACATCATCAGGGAAACTTCAATGGAGTTTGATGACCACCATAGTTTTTCAAAGTATGAAAAACAGGACATCCTGGTTTCCAAAGGACTTTTGTATTTCGATGGTGGAAAGCATTCGATGTCTTAATTTTCCTCTCCTCTCCATATAATATAATGAGAAGCGGTTGAACATTTTGATTAAAAGTGCACAATCTGTGGCCATATTGCCCAGGATTTACTTTGACAAGGGTTGTTCAGCCTCAATTATTTATGTAACTTGATAGTATACACAGGAGAATGCCCTGTGGTGTATTTGGGAAAAGTAATGAATTTCTTCTAAATCAGCCCTCCATGTACTTTCCTGCAATTAAATCTTTGTGAAGAAGTGGGGCAAGGCTATTGGGGTTTTAGGACAGAGGGAGAATGATAGGGTGCCAGTGGAATGAACCAGTTTGAACTGCCAGACCCCAGGTAACTATATCATTTATTCTTGCTTGATGCATTTATAATTCTGCCAATACATTACTTCTAAATTTTGATGTTATGCAACTGCAATGAATGCTCAGTTTTAATGTGCTTCAGCATCCATTTTGAACATAAGCTGAATTTTCTCATACGTAAAGCAGGGCTCAGTTGCCCTGACACAATTTCCAGTTCTTACACACCCCCACTCTAGTTCCTCAATCTGCTCCATCTAGGCACCTGCCCTATATAGCTGCTCCCGGATGACTACTTCCCTATGGGCCTGCTGGACTGGCCCCATGACCCTCCCACCCTGCATGGACTGTGGGGACATATGTAGGAGCCACCGCCAATTACAATAAGACAAAAGGAATTCTTGTCTGTTTGGTTTAAATCTGCCAATTAAAACTCCCCAAGGGAAATCTGTTTGGAAGAAAACCCTGGACTACCCAAGGGTATTGACTTCAGTGTCCCCCTCCTCTTGGTGACTGTGCTCCCTGACTTCTATACTACAGACATGCAGTGCACCCCTCAGGACCTATAAGTACTAGAACTTGTAAACTTTCACATTGTGTTTGTATAACTGCAGCCATTTCTGAGATTTGTCTCCTGAGGGTAAAGCCTCTGTGAAGTGACCCATGCGGGTGGACCTCTGTGAGTACTCTACTGCCTGGGCCTCTAAGTTGATAAAGAAACCTGAAAGTTCCATTCACATCAGTAACTTGAAGAGTTTTTAGGAATAGTCAAATATCAAAGATATTACATTATTGTTTTCTTCCAAAGCAAATAAGAATCTAGCATAAGCATAACACTTTATTTTTTTATACAATTCTATGAAACAGCTGCCTGCAGTACCTAGTCTACAATAACCCAGATGCTCTTCTCAAGGGTCTGACAGATCAGAGCACACCAAGAAGGCTAGGGGGCACTAATATTTTTGTTCCCTGCCTTCTTTTTAAAATTATCATGATTATTATGATTATTATATTACTATTATAGTGGGGATTAAACCCAAGGGCACTTAACCACAGAACTACATCTCTAGTCCTTCATATTTTGACACAGGGTCTCATACTCTGTTTGTTTAGAACCTTGCTAATTTGCTGAGAGTGGCCTCAAACTTTGGATTGTCCTGCCCCAGCCTCCTGAGTGGCTGGGATTACAGGCATGTGTCACCATGCCTATAGTCTTTTACTTTTAACCTGGTTGAACTACTTGTTGAAATAAGTTTTTCTTTTTAGGGCTATAAGCCACCTTAGAGAATGAGAATGCTATGGACTGATTTGAGTCCCATTCCCAATCCAGGTATTGATGCCCTAAACCTCAACGTGATGTTACTTGGAGATGGGGCCTACAGAGGCGGTTAGGATTAAAGGAGGTCAGAAGGGTGGGTCACTCGTGATGGGATTAGTAGCTTTGTCAGAAGAGGAAGAGAGAAGTGTTCTATCTACTCTGTGAGGACACAGCAAGCAGGCCCTCTGCCAGACAGGAGGAGAGACCTCAGCAGGAATCATTCTGTGGGCACCTTCATCTTGAACTTCCCATCCCCAGAGCTGTGAGTAATAAGTGCGTATTGTTTAAGCCACCCACTCTGTGGTATTTTGTTATAGCAGTCTGAGCTGATGAAGACAGCGAGATTCCTGGAATTGGTGAGTCTGAACAATGACTTGGTTGCTAAGACAATCCATTTATTGATTCTGCAACACTTCTTCCTCCCAAGTGGACCTTCTTCCAACTCCCCTTGGAAGAGAAGTACTTGAGGGCTTTCAGCTGCTGCTACTGCAGCTGCCATGAAGTCAGATGGAGAACTTTCATAAGACTACAGTAACACGAAACTTAATTTTAAGAATTTCTAAACGTAGTCTGCATAATATTAACCCAGACAAGAGCGTCACCAAAACCAGTCACTTCACTTAAAGAAATAATGCTCAAAGTCTGTGAACCAGGGAATTCTTTGTTTTGTAAACATGTTTACAAGTACAGCTGCGTTGTTCTAAATGGAAATGACTATAGTATTTAACCTGGGATGTCCTTGCTTGCGACTGGATTTATGCTTCATAATGATTATCTTCTAGACACAGAAATAGCATTTCTGTAACTCAAAATTGTTACTGGAGGCATTTAGTAGAATCTTGCCTTAAAAATATAATGATTTTTCATCTTTATTCTCCCCCCTTCAAAAGGTTTTACTGCTCCTGATGTTTAACGTTATGCAAAGACGTGTTTCTGCCAATGAATATCGCCTTATGGTTATGCTTCTGCAAATAGCCTGCTGTGAGCTGATAAAGGGATTAATTCAGCCAAAATTCTTAATCTGTGAAATTACAAATTAAATTCTCATATTAAAAATACCACCCTGAGGTATTTTTTGTGGTTTTAATTCCCCTCTGGTGTTCTGCATACATTGTGCTTGTTAATGATGGGGACAAGGCTGTCTCCACTGGCAGTCTGCTGTGGAGTGATAATGTGTAGGCATTTACTCACTGATAGAAACTGGATTTAACCACTGCCTGATAAACTAAGTGGCAAGTGGGTAATAAGTCCATATTAGCAGAAAAGTACTACTACAGAATTCAGAATTCATAGACCATCAAAATCCTGGCTTAAACTCAATCATCAAGTCATATGGGATTGAGATGTCACAAAGGAGGGGTGATATCAAGTTACAAGTTCCACTAAAGAGGGAAAACAAGCCATATGCTTGAGTGTGGTGAGCAGTAAATGAATGAGCCTATATATGTCTTTTTTTTTTTTTCCTCAGTATAGTAAGATGTGTCACAAAATCATTATTTTCCATAGAAATTTCATGTTTTCTTTTTTTATTTGGGGGAATAACTGTTATAATGATGGCCAGTGGGTTGATTTTTAGAAAGGAGGTAGAGTAGAATATAGAGTAAATATGGTCAGGGACATTATGAAATGTTAATGAGAATTTGCTAGACACAAGGAGAGTAGTAGATTAATATATCTATAGTCACTTTCAGGTAAAAAAAAAGTTGTTGGAAGTAAGTGTGGGATAGCAAAAAGATTTAGGATAGGAATACTCAACAGGAGTTGCTACTTGGGGTTATGTTATAAAGTAAAGGGCTACTGTAAAGGAGAAACCAGTGCTGCAAAGAGGAGGGGAAAAAAATACAATTTAAGAGACAAAGGAAATTAGCTTTGTGTCTACTGTAAATGTTGTATACACAAGGATTAATATACATATCACAAATATTTGTGCACAGAGGCAGTATGTTATTTTAAGGCAATCAGAAGAGTATGAGAAAAAAATATAATGGGCATTTAAAAAAATGCATCACCATTGAACAAAAATATTCCTACTGCAACAGTGTTCTGCATAATTTCACAAGAATTCTGTTTCACACTTGGGAAGAAAGCTGAGATCCTCCCAGCCATAAATCCTCCCCCAAATATTTTAAATGTAATTGAAAAAGCCTGTCTAAGAAAGGATACTTTTGTAAAAACAAAACACAAACCCACCCAGGAATGTGTTTTGTTTTAAAAGATCTAGAGAAGAGCTGTCTGTACAAATAGCAAGAGCATGTGCAGTTAAAATAAATTACATGTCTTCAGTCTTTACATGTCAATTCAGTGCATTAGCCAATTGCCAACTCTGTTCCTCAGCTCACTGAGTATTCATCCTTTTTAAGGTCATTGTTACAACCAATATGGTTTCTGAGAATTAAACAGAAATGAATCATTTCTCCGCTGTGTACTGCAGCCAGTTAAAATAGTACTGTATGCATAAAGCACTAAATATGTAAATCATATATTCCTTTTTCCTTTATGAATGCTCAGATCATTTTTTGGACACACACATAATCAAAAACAAAGATGCACAGCTGCAGACTGCAGAGCAAAGATAGCAAAGAAGGAATCCATTTTCTTCCTGTGTCTGGGAAGCTAGAAATTGAATACCAGGATTCCACTAAATATATATATATATATATATATATATATATATATATATATATATATATATATATGTGTGTGTGTGTGTCCCCCACCCCTGCTCTTGTGCACTCACGTGCTTGTTCACTCTCTCTCCCTCCCCCCCACCTACCCACCCCCACACACAAAATGCAAACACATATATACATGATCTTGTGTTTGTGCAAACATAAGCAAATGAATCTCTCCTCATGTATGTTCTCTATAGATAGTAAAGTACTTTGATTGGATATGCAGATGTGTCATACTCACTATCAGTTCCCATAGCCATGGGGGAAGGTCACTAAAATACTCATGGCTCAAGGCAGCCTGTGCTGATAGTCTGTTCTTTGGGGAACACTGTAGGAGCTTAGAGGCCATATCTTCTGCATGATTCACATAGCTGAGCCTGAAAATAGAAACCAAAAAAGAAATCAGACCAAAGAAGAAAATCTACCAAATAAGACATAAGGATCATGTAATTTTTCTGTATTTCAAGTTATGCCTGGCGAGGAAGACAACTTAAATTACCTGATGAATTCACACTGGTTCTCAGAGTATCTTTTACTCAAACTGACATTTACTCTACTATCAGTGACATTAGGTATCATAGTACCAATGATTTAAAATGTTTCTACTGTAAGCAAAGGGTTGCAACTTTCAGAATGAATAAAACTAAGTCCAGAGAAAAAAAATTTCAGAGACAATTTACCAAATGGTTTCCAGCATTTTGTTCATAGGATCTATATACTGCATAGACATCTGGATATAGTTATAGGAAATTAATACCAAATAACTAGGATAATTAAAATAGTACTGCTATTAAAATCTCTAGTTACTAAAAATTACCTATCCTTTAAGAGTTTATATTTTTTTGCATTGAATATAAAAGTATGGAAACAAGTGCCCCTGACAAATATCAGCCGTCATGATATTACAGGTTAACAAAGGGGATATGCTGAAATGATATGGGGCAGAATCAATTCAAGATGACCTTTAAAACAACAGTAGACAGAAAATATGTGTCTCGAGATCATCAGAAAAAAAAAAAAGAAAGAAAGGACAGAAGTAAAGTCTTTTATAAGCTTTCAAACCAGAGGCAGCAAAACTCAGCCCAGTCCTGCCTTGGTTTCCAGAGAGTCTCTATTTTTCTGCTGGAAGCAATCAAATACTTATGATTAACATAATACTGATAAGAAGAGTATTCCTAATAACAGCTACTCAGGAACTTTTCCAGGCATTTTTCAGAATCTCATGTTTATTATGGTCCACAAGGTAACTGTCCCCATTTTCTAGGGGTACAAAGTAAGGAGGAGTCAGAGATGGTAATGGATTGCTCAGTTTCAATCCAGCATCTCTAAGGGCATTCAGCCAAGGACCCTGAGTTTGTGCAACACAGTGCAGTATGTGCTTTGATCCTCAGAGACAGTTAGGAGCGGGTGAGAGAAAGTTGCTTCTGTTGAGAGGGCTTTTTTTTCTTTGTGGAAAGCCTCCAAGCTATTAGCACACAATTAGTAAAGAAACATCTTTCCTCAATGACCAACACAATTCTCCTCATACAACTCATTAGTATTGATTTGAAATTATTACGGGGGGGAGGTGGTCAGGATTGAAAAAAAGGAAAGGAGGTAATGAATATAGGTTTCAAAACGGAGAAAAGCAAAGAAAGACAGTACCTCACAGATCCAGTCTAAGAAACTGCTCTGAATCTTCATGTATAGAAGATTCAAATAGGTTCAATGGTTACTGTGATGACTGTTTATTTATTTACAAATAGATCAACAGATTTATTTATTTTATTTTTGTTTGTTTTTGTGGCCCTGGGGATTGAACCCAGAGCCTGCTGCATCCTAGGCAAGTTTTCTGTCACTAAACTAAATCTCCAGCTCCAATAGTTTGGTTTAAAATGTTTCTTCCTGGCAAAGAGAAATTTGTTTACCAGAAAAGGAAATTATAAAATGACAAACTATATAAGGACGTTGTAAGAACCACTTGCTAAATCCACATAAGTAGTGTGGGTTGACACTTTTGGGAATCTACATTTTATCCTAATTAGAAGTTTTATCTGAAACCCTAATTGTGGCTTATCAGATTGCTAGAATGATTACTGTTCTCATTATCCTATTGTGATGTACATTTTTTTCAATCTTTCCTTGTTAGACTATCAATTTTTGTTTTATATATTGCAAATCTGTGTAATTAAAGGCCTAACAGTTTAACAATGTTATACCTCCTGGTAAATTAAACCTTTAATCCTTAGATTGAAATTTTTTTTCTTTAACAAAACTGTCTAAAGTTTGGGGGTTTTGTTTGTTTGTTTGGGTGCTGGGGATTGAACCCAGGGCCTTGGACATTCAAGACAAGCACTCTACCAATTGAGCTATATTCTCAGCCCAAAGTTTGGGGTTTTATTTCCTATTAATGTAATGACCTCTGCTTTTTTTTATTGTTGGTTGTTCAAAACATTTCATAGTTCTTGATATATCATATTTTACACTTTGATTCAAGTGGGTTATGAACTCCCATTTTTACCCCGTATACAAATTGCAGAATCACATCAGTTACACTTCCATTGATTTATATATTGCCATACTAGTGTCTGTTGTATTCTGCTGCCTTTCCTATCCTTTACTATCCCCCTCCCCTCCCCTCCCCTCTTCTCTCTCTACCCCCTCTACTGCAGTTCATATCTCCCCCTTGTATTATTTTTCCCTTTCCCCTCGCTACCTCTTGTATGTAATTTTGTATAACCCTGAGGGTCTCCTTCCATTTCCATGCAATTTCCGTTCTCCCTCCTTTTCCCTCCCACCTCTCATCCCTGTTTAATGTTAATCTTCTTCTCATGCTCTTCGTCCCTACTCTGTTCTTAGTTACTCTCCTTATATCAAAGAAGACATTTGGCATTTGTTTTTTAGGGATTGGCTGGCTTCACTTAGCATAATCTGCTCTAATGCCATCCATTTCCCTCCAAATTCTATGATTTTGTCATTTTTTTAATGCAGAGTAATACTCCATTGTGTATAAATGCCACATTTTTTTATCCATTCGTCTATTGAAGGGCATCTAGGTTGGTTCCACCGTCTTGCTATTATGAATTGTGCTGCTATGAACATCGATGTAGCAGTGTCCCTGTAGCATGCTCTATTTAGGTCTTTAGGGAATAGACCGAGAAGGGGAATAGCTGGGTCAAATGGTGGTTCCATTCCCAGCTTTCCGAGAAATCTCCATACTGCTTTCCAGATTGGCTGCACCAATTTGCAGTCCCACCAAAAATGAACAAGTGTACCCTTTTCACCACATCCTCTCCAGCACTTGTTGTTGTTTGACTTCCTAATGGCTGCCAATCTTACTGGAGTGAGATGGTATCTTAGGGTGGTTTTGATTTGCATTTCTCTGACTGCTAGGGATGGTAAGCATTTTTTCATGTACTTGTTGATTGATTGTATGTCCTCCTCTGAGAAGTATCTGTTCAGGTCCTTGGCCCATTTGTTGATTGGGTTATTTGTTATCTTATTGTCTAATTTTTTGAGTTCTTTGTATACTCTGGATATTAGGGCTCTATCTGAAGTGTGAGGAGTAAAGATTTGTTCCCAGGATGTAGGCTCCCTATTTACCTCTCTTATTGTTTCTTTTGCTGAGAAAAAACTTTTTAGTTTGAGTAAGTCCCATTTGTTGATTCTAGTTATTAACTCTTGTGCTATGGGTGTCCTATTGAGGAATTTGGAGCCCGACCCCACAGTATGTAGATCGTAGCCAACTTTTTCTACTATCAGATGCCGTGTCTCTGATTTGATATCAAGCTCCTTGATCCATTTTGAGTTAACTTTTGTGCATGGCGAGAGAAAGGGATTCAGTTTCATTTTGTTGCATATGGATTTCCAGTTTTCCCAGCACCATTTGTTGAAGATGCTATCCTTCCTCCATTGCATGCTTTTAGCCCCTTTATCAAATATAAGATAGTTGTAGTTTTGTGGATTGGTTTCTGTGTCCTCTATTCTGTACCATTGGTCCACCCGCCTGTTTTGGTACCAGTACCATGATGTTTTTGTTACTATTGCTCTGTAGTATAGTTTGAAGTCTGGTATTGCTATACCGCCTGATTCACCCTTCCTGCTTAGCATTGTTTTTGCTATTCTGGGTCTTTTATTTTTCCATATGAATTTCATGATTGCTTTCTCTATTTCTATAAGAAATGCAATTGGGATTTTGATTGGCATTGCATTAAACCTATAGAGAACTTTTGGTAATATCGCCATTTTGATGATGTTAGTTCTGCCTATCCATGAACAGGGTATATTTTTCCATCTTTTAAGATCTTCTTCTATTTCTCTCTTTAGGGTTCTGTAGTTTTCATTGTATAAGTCTTTCACCTCTTTTGTTAGGTTGATTCCTAAGTATTTTATTTTTTGGGGGGATATTGTGAATGGAGTGGTTCTCCTCATTTCCATTTCAGAGGATTTGTCGCTGATATACAGGAATACCTTTGATTTATATGTGTTGATTTTATAACCTGACACTTTGCTGAATTCATTTATTAGCTCTAATAGTTTCTTTGTAGACCCTTTTGGGTCTGCTAGGTATAGAATCATGTCATCTGCAAATAGTGATAATTTAAGTTCTTCTTTTCCTATTTTTATGCCTTTAATTTCTTTCATCTGTCTAATTGCTCTGGCCAGTGATTCGAGAACTAGGTTGAACAGAAGTGGTGAGACAGGGCATCCCTGTCTTGTTCCAGATTTTAGAGGGAATGCCTTCAATTTTTCTCCATTCAGAATGAAGCTAGCCTGAGACTTAGCATAGATTGCTTTTACAATGTTGAGGTAAGTTCCTGTTATTCCTAGTTTTTCTAGCGTTTTGAACATAAAGGGATGCTGTTTTTTGTCGAATGCTTTTTCTGCATCTATCGAGATGATCATATGGTTCTTATTTTTAAGTCTATTGATGTGGTGAATAACATTTATTGATTTCCATATATTGAACCAGCCTTGCATCCCAGGGATGAATCCTACTTGATCATGGTGCACAATTTTTTTGATATGTTTTTGAATCCGATTCGCCAGAATTTTATTGAGGATTTTTGCATCTAGGTTCATTAGAGATATTGGTCTGTAGTTTTCTTTCTTTGAAGTGTCTTTGTCTGGTTTAGGAATCAGGGTGATGTTGGCCTCGTAGAATGAATTTGGAAGTTCTCCCTCTTTTTCTATTTCCTGAAATAGCTTGAAAAGTATTGGTATTAGTTCCTCTTTAAAGGTTTTGTAAAACTCTGCTGTATACCAATCCGGTCTTGGGCTTTTCTTAGTTGGTAGTCTTTTGATGGTTTCTTCTATTTCCTCAATTGATATTGGTCTGTTTAGGTTGTCTAGATCCTCCTGCCTCAATCTGGGCAGGTCATATGACTTAAGAAATTTATCGATGCCTTCACTATCTTCTATTTTATTGGAGTATAAGGATTCAAAATAGTTTCTGATTATCTTCTGTATTTCTGAAGTGTCTGTTGTGATATTGCCTTTTTCATCCCGTATGCTAGTAATTTGATTTCTCTCTCTTCTTCTCTTCGTTAGCATGGCTAAGGGTCTGTAGATTTTATTTACTTTTTCAAAGAACCAACTTTTAGTTTTGTCAATCTTTTCAATTGTTTCTTTTGTTTCGATTTCATTAATTTCAGCTCTGATTTTAATTATTTCTTGCCTTCTACTTCTTTTTCTGTTGTTTTGCTCTTCTTTTTCTAGGATTTTGAGATGAAGTATGAGATCATTTATTTGTTGTTTTTTCTTTTTTTAAGGAATGAACTCCAAGCAATGAATTTTCCTCTTAGAACTGCTTTCAATGTGTCCCATAGATTCTGATATGTTGTGTCTGTGCTTTCATTTATCTCTAAGAATTTTTAATTTCCTCCTTGATGTCTTCTATAACCCACTGATTATGTAGTAACCTATTGTTCATTCTCCAAGTGATGCATGTTTTTTCCTTCCTTCTTTTATCCTTGATTTTCAGTTTCATTCCATTGTGATCAGATAAGATGCATGGTATTATCTCCACTCCTTTATATTGTCTAAGAGTTGCCCTGTGACATAATATATGATCTATTTTTGAGAAGGATCCATGTGCTGCTGAGAAAAAAGAGTAACTGCTTGATGTTGGGTGGTATATTCTATATATATCAATTAAGTCTAGGTTATTAATTGTGTTATTGAGTTCTATAGTTTCCTTATTCAACTTTTGTTTGGAAGATCTGGTTTTCTGTGGAGAACCGAACTGGACCGTTTCCTTCCCCCGTCTCAAACCCAGAATTCAGCTCTGAGCTCAGCAAATGCATAGCTGGCAGGAGCCCGCAGAATCAGCATCACTGTATCTCTGCGCTGCCAGCCTGTCGTTTCCCAGCGCGCTCCACAGACTCCAGCCGCGGGGCGATCTTACGAACAAGCAGCATGACGCTCCGTATGGACAGATCGCTCGCGTTTGAGCCCCCGAAGCTGATCCTCGTGCGATGACAATCCTTCCACTAGGTTTTGGAGCACCCCAATCTTGCTGGAAGTTCCTAACAAGATAGCTTTTAGCCCTTCTAACTCGTCATTTTCCTTCACAGTGACACAGTACACGGAGTTGATTCACTCCCTCCGCAGCCATCTTCCCTCTCCTAGTCGACCTCTGCTTTCTTTTGCTTAATATTTGCCTGGCATACCTTATGTCAACTACCTATTTTATTGTCTCATATCCTTAAATTTAAGGTGTTTCTTTTGTAAATATTGTGTAGTTGGTCTTAATTTTTATCTAATCCCTGTCTTCTTAAGAAGAAAGTTTAGTCCTTTTACATTTTGTGATTCCTGATATTTTTGGAATTACTGCTACCCACTTAATTTTGTATTATATTTTATCCTCCTTTACCTTTTTTCTTTTCCCCATCTTTTTTTTTCAAATCAAGTTTTAAAATTCAATATCTTCCATCTTGTGTTTTAGAAGTTCTACATTATATTTTCATATACTTAGTAGTGATCCTCAACTCTTTTTTTCCTATTTCATTATTTCCTGAGGAGCTTAAACTCTTGTAGTAAGTTTTTACAAGTTGGAGGACACTGAGAAATTTTTTCATCCACAGGACTACAATCACAAATAAACACTTTCCAAGTAGCACATGTATACAGATGAACTGACATCGATATAAATCATCATTTTATGGGTTATACAGCAAAACACATTATTAAACATGCAGCTATTATATCACATAGCTCAACAGCATATAAAGTATTAAATATCTGCTGAATTCAACAGTAGAAATTCACTTCTATCTTTGCAAGAGAGTTTGGGAAGAGAACGGAAAAAGTTACACTTCTAACAAAAATAGTTGGCAAACAACTTTCAATAGATATGGAAAAAAATTACAAGATTAAAAAAAAATATGATAAAGTATTATTTTGGTTACAGCCACAAATCATCTCTACTTTAAAAGAATATTTACAAAATTAAAGGGCATATGTCCTGCAGAAGGCAAACACATTTTGCTAAAAATATTTAATGGTTCAATGGTTCAGTCCAACTTTTTCTTTAGTACCTCTTTCAAGTTGTGCCCAAAAGTGCAAACATTAAATTAAACTTTAAGACTTTTCTTTTGTCTGGAGACACTAAAGATATGTGCTTCTGTACAATGTGGACTTCACATGAACTTTTCAACTAGAGGTTTGTGATTTTCAAAATGGAAGTTTCATAGCAGAACAAAACAGAATTCATAGAAAGACATTAAGAAATCATCATAAGACTTGGACAAAGGCCAACAAAATCAATGGTTACACAAACCTGATGTGTACTGTTTTAAATGTGGTAGATATAAACATAAAGTAGCAGGCAAACAGCCACACAGGCCTTACTAGCAACATGTGAACTGACTGAGGGGATAGACCACAGAAGGTCTAGGCTGTTGTTCATGACTTGTGGGATTTTAATTCTCTATGTGATGCTCAGTATTTTGTTACCTAGTCTCTCTTCATTTCTTACATAATGAAAAGATTTGGGTGTGGGAATAGATTTGAAAAACACATAAATCAGGCAGGTCAGTTGATAGAAAGGGCAAGCACATTTTAAAGATTGGACAGCAAGGCATTTTATGCTAAGTTGATCATAATTTGAAGACAGAAGTTGCAATTCTGCCAAGCTTGAGGCCTGGTATAACTGATATGCCTACGGAAGCTTCATTAGACTTATCATTCAGTAAGCCTGCATTTGGCTAATACATACCATAAATCTGGTCCTACCTTAAATTCCATCTCCAAACTAATAGCATCACACAGTTCAGTTTATTGACTGTAACAGTTGCTTCTATGACTACTGATGTCAATGAAGTGCAGCTGTATTTTAGGGCAATATTTTTCTTAATAGAAATGTTCTACTTCACTTTTGTCTTCTGAACTTCATATGCTGTTCCACCTTCAAATAATGCAAGGGCACCAAGCACTAGTGCTCTCCTAGGGCCTTCAGCCCAGTGACAGCAACATCACAACCAGGTTCTTCAGGAAACTTTATTTTATAAGACAATTCCAACCTTCCCGTCTGGTTGGATGGCAGCATACCATCATCAGATGGCCATTCCAGAACCTTCCTTAATAGAAGAGCAGTGTTGGGAATTGCTTCACTTATGCTCACCACTGTGGTATTGCCATACTTCTGAAAGTTTTCTGCAACTTCATTTAAGGTCACATGGGTTGGATTACCCTGTGTGTGACTTCACAAGAGGTGGCTGATTCATTTGAGTCACACTAGTTAAAACACACTCAGTAGGATTATTGAAAATTAGAAGAATTTGAATACAGAACACAGAACAGATGTAAAGACACTGAAGTCTGCTTTGGTACACCACATTTGGACTTCTCGGTGCTTTGAGTATTGAACTGGAGCCACAGGAAGGGAGACAAACCTCCTCAGGAGCAGCAGCAATTCTTTCATCCAGTACTGAGGTGAGAGAAAGGACATTCCTCCAGGTTTACCCATGTAGGTCAGAACACTTGCAAAATGCTTTCCTGGTTTTAATTCAAACATGTGGTGTCCTAGTTAGCCCCTCTGTGGGGTTTCTTGGTGGGAGAGAAGTGAAAGTTCACTGACTGCACTCAAGTCATGCAGTGTGCCTCACAAGAACCCCACTGCCCTTCAGATTCTTCACAAACCCACACCAGAAACACCACAGAGTACTTGACTTATGGCTAGCAGTGGCTTCTCTTGCAACAGGGTGACTTCACGCCTTTTTTTTTTTTTAACCATCAGGGATATTTGAAGAACCTTCACACTTTATGCTCTCACTTCCAAGTCAATGATTCTTTAACTTTTATTTATTTATTTATTGGGTACTGGGAATTAAACCCAGAGGCTCTCTGCCACTGAGCTATATCCCCAGACCCCATTTTTTTTTTATTTTGAGACATGGTCTTTCTAAGTTGCTTAGAGCTTCACTAAGCTGCTGAGGCTTTTCTTGAACTTGTGATCTCCTGTCTCAGCCTCCCAACATTTATCTCTGGATATCTAATTAAAAGTTTACCGTTAAATTTTAATTTTACTCACCTGGAAAACAATTCATAAAAATTCCAATGCTTTAAATCTTATGAAACTTGTACCATCTCTTATTAGGGTCTAGCATTATATTTTTATTGTCTTTGTTTATAAAGACACATATTAGACACTTTTATTTTATTTTACTTATCTATATTTAGTAATTTATCAAATCATCTTCCTTCTCATGCTTCATCCCTTGAGTTCTGTTTGTTTCCATTTGAAATACAAACTGTATAAGTTCTTTCTAAGAGGATAATTTGTTGGTAAATTCTCCATTTTGTTTTCATTTTGGATAATAATTTGGCAGAGTATATTATTCCATTTTTCCTTCACCTTTTGAAAATATTATCCTATAGTCTTTTTTCAGTTGTTGCTGTCTCCCTCCCCTTATGAGTTCAACCATTACAATGAAAGATGTTCTTTTTATTTAACCTGTTTTGTATTCATTATGTTTCTTGAATTTGAAGTTTCAAATCCTTCATCAATTTCAGAAAAAATATCCTAGCCAATATCCTATGAATACTTTCTTTCCCCAGTTTTCTCTTTTCTATCGCTTCCTAACTCCAATGTAATGACATATCATTAAATTTCTGTTGTTACACACTCATATTGTGTGCTAGTCCCTCTGTTTTCCTGTCTGGATAGTTATTCCAGAGTCATCTTCCATTTCAATTAATTCTCTAATCAGTTGCCTATAATATACTGTTTTCCCTGTTCAGGCATATTTCATGTTCAAGTTTTTAATTTGATTTTTAAATTGTTTAAATTTAGGTATAAAACATATCTGATAATTCTCAACATCTGAAGTTCTGGGTGAAGGGAGAGTTCATTTTTATTTCTTTTGCTACTGACCATTACCCCCAGTGTGGTTTTCAAACATACTTTATAATTTTTGATTGTGAGCTCATTCTCAGTTAAGGTTGTTCTGTGGGAATCCTCAGGAACCTAGGTTGAGAATGTACTTCTCCATAGGGATTTTCTTTTGTTTCTGCCAGGAGTTCTGGGGCTCTCTAAAGACCTATGCACTCCAAGTTCTTGCTGCTGGTTTCTGAAACCCTGCCAAGTTGTGTAAATTTAAGCCAAACCTGTAGGAAGTCTCAGGGGAAACTTTTTCATCTTCATCTAGAAATAAGGCTGGCACAAACCAATTGTTCTTGCAGGCTTTCTTTGTTGGAAGTAGATTTTTTTCCTTTTACCCTAGCCCTTTACAGAAGTTGAATTGTATTATAGAAGCGCTTCTCTGTGTGGAGAATCCCAATTCCTATGTTCTTTCTCAGGTCTAAACCTTTGTTTTTATGTTCTTATTAAAAAAAAAAAAAACAAAAAACAAAAAAAAACTCTAGGGCAACTGAAACTTTAGCACTTGCTTAACACTCTATTCTTCTTTCTTGACCCTACTGAAGAATTCACTTATTTTCTTCTTGGTTCAGCTGTGCATTTGAAAGGATGTGCTTGCTGTATTTGATCTAGTATGGCAGGTGGTTTTTAGTAGTACTGGAGATTCTTTTTCCTCTATTCGATTACATGTGTGATTTCCACAATTTGATTAGTTTTTATAAGCTCATCTACATTTATAAATTTTGGATCTTTCTCCCTCGAATAATCATTAAGTTGGTGTTATTTTCTTACCTCCCTCTTTAAACAAATTATAGGTCCCCTCTATTGAACCTCAAACCAATCATCAGAAGTTGAGTCAGGCTACTATTTATTTGCCATACTAATTTTAGATGAATCTCAAATGTATTATCCTAAGTATAAAAACTGAATAAAATCATTCATTTATAAAACATTTTGGAAAAGCCAAAATTATAGAAACAGAAAACTGATCAGTGGTTTCCAGAGGCTGGAGAGTATATGAGAGGAGTTACCAAAGGGTAAGCTGGAGAAACTTTTTGGATGGCTGTACATCTTAATCTAGAAGGATGGACATAGGGCCATGTGAGAGGATAGGGTTGGAGTACATTCAAGGAAATTCAGAAAAGGGAACAGTTTAGAGCAGTGAAACATTACAGATATCTTGCAAGGAAACTTCAGGCATTAAGAATGGAGAGCTGTTCTCAAAGTGGCTGAAATTGGGACTTCCCGTGTCTTAGAATGATTCCCAGTGATATATCAAGGGATATTCTGGTAAATGGGGAGATGCTGCTGTGAGTGGTGAGGCCCTCCTTTGATTTCAGTGCTCCTTTCCAGCCACTGGGTGGGGGATCTGCCTCAGGCTAATGGAACTGTGTCTAGGTTGGTTAGGGTGTACTCAGTAAGCCTCTATGTTCATAAAGGGTCAGAGAAATATAGCAGATATGAGGGACAAGAGAGTGTTATGTTCATTCCACATTCATTTTTTATAAAGAAAAAATATAATTGGTTGTTTATAGAAACATTTGGGGCAAGTCCTAAGGAATTTTAAATTTATAAATCTAGATGACACGACATAAATAATCCTTACTGAATTCAGAGTGTGTATGGGAAGAGAATTTTATACGAAGAGCCACTTTCAAACAGATGCTTTTAGGAGAACTAAAAATAATGGTATGCTGCTATTTAAATCATGACAAATTTTACACATTTCTCTAGTTCTTACCCATGTGCACGCATGTGTGCACACACACACACACACACTCACATACACTTTACCTGTGTTCTATTTGAAAAGGCATTAGAGAAGATAATTAAGTAGTGAAAAGCAGTGTTGGACCATGAATATCAAGCAAGATATTCTCTCTATTCTTTGCTTAAGACCCTATTTACATCTCAGAAATGAGGAACATAAAACAAATAGACTTTTTGGCTTTGTTCTAGCTTTGACATTACATGTGTCCAATCTAAGAAGAACTTGACGGTGAACTAGAGGCAAGAAGGTTTAGAACAGCT
The DNA here is from genome assembly GCF_048772815.1 of Callospermophilus lateralis. Taxonomy (NCBI): domain Eukaryota; kingdom Metazoa; phylum Chordata; class Mammalia; order Rodentia; family Sciuridae; genus Callospermophilus; species Callospermophilus lateralis. The sequence continues at coordinate 1,714,110 of NW_027513384.1, forward strand.
GCACTGGCCTGCCAGGGCTGACCTACAGAGTTTTTCCCCTGTTACCAATGAAAAGACAAAATGGTGCCTTTCATTTCTCTCCACTTAACCTGCAATTAACTCTTCTTCAAAAGCTCACCTAAATTTCTCAGCCTTCCTGAAGACAGACAAAGAGTAGATCCAGAGTTCTTTGTCAGACTACAGGAGACTGCCCAAGTTGAAAACAGAAGGGAGAGTAGAGGAGAAAATGATGATGAAAAAAGGAAGAGGAGGGTAACAGTGGTTCTGGCCACTTTCTATAAGGCAGAAAGTGACAATGTGGGACACAACATTTGTTCAGGACTGATTATAACAATGTGTGTTATACCTATACAGGTTCTGTTTAACTTGAAAGGGTACACAAACAACCATTTTTGAGTCAAAACATGTTACGTTCAAGTCTTGGGTCCTTAAAGAAACACACACACACACACACACACACACACACACACACACACACCTGGGAAAAACTGTTGGGACAAAGTGGTTGCCAAAGCAGTGACCTCATTCACTTCCCTGAAGGAAGTGACCTCACCTCACTTCCTTGGTGATAGATCTCTCTGAACTTGGGATCCAGGAGGCGAGGCATCCAGAGGCAGTTCCACTCCCAGTGGGCTCACTTGATTGTCTATACCAAGGCCAGAGTCATTCTTTGTTGGTACCTAGTGATGTGTGCATAGTCAAATGCTTTGAATGGTCTCAAAAGGGGCCTTTCCTGAGAAAGAAGTGTTGGCTCATTGCTGGCTCCTGACAACTACACAGAGATGGCCAAGGAGACCAGAGCTGAGACAGGACAGGCCACAGCCGAGGAACATATTTTCACCCACCAGTCAGAGGACAGAGTGGATAGATGCAGACCAAATACAGGGGTGGTTTGTGTGTCTCAGTGGGTGTGTATTTAAATTTGTCATTTTGTCTCCTGTTCTGAGAACATGAGGAAAAACTTTTTTGTTGTTGTTGTTGTTGTTGTTGTTGGTTTGAAATGGACTGTTAAAAAGTGAGCCTGTTTATGTCAGTGGATCCCACTGGGTTTGTGGTTAAAGAGAGTAGAGAGAAGAATGCAGCCATAAATGTGTTCTGTCTAGTGGAAAACTTTGCAGGACTCCTCATGGCCAATTTATGAATGGACTGCTACTTGCCTTACAGATGGGCAACACCTACCAAGATCCTAAGTTCCTGTATTCTTCCTGAATTTTGGCCACTCTCTGAAGAGGTTCATGGTTTTGTGTCCAAGATGTGTACCACATTCAAGCTCTGTGACATGGCCATGGACTGGATTGCTGAAGGGCATGCCAAGCATCTCAGAAAACTCAAAAATTAGCATGACTGGAAAGGATCTCTCTGGAGAATCCCTGCTTGGATAGATAGTAACCCAAGTTGCATGATTAGGAGCTGTCAGTGCCACAGTGTTCAATTAAAGTTTTTCTCCAGGCTTCTTTCTTCCCTATTGTTCTGTTCCCCTGAATGTCAGGGAGGTGTTTGCCTTAGGGCACTCCTTTGTAACTCCTCAAGAAAAGAGTTTCAAATGGAAATGAAGAGGCCTAATCTGTGACTTTGAAGTAAAGTGCTTTGTAAAAGCTGTGTCTGTATCAGACTCCTGGCCCTGTGTGTGGCTGTGAATTACATTCTCAGCACCCCAGGAAACTCGGGAAAAATCCCATATGTTCATCCCAATCTAAACGGATGAAAAACAAGTGTACTATTGGATGAAGTCTCTCGCCTTCCTCTGGTCAGACTTCTGACCCCTATGATGTCAGAACAGGGATCCTCTGGGTCAAATGAGTTGTTGCAAGCCCTCCAGTAACTAGCACACAGGTGTTTGGGTTTTTTCATGAGTCTAGGAAACATAAAGAATCTACCCCTGGCAGGCAAGAGGCCTCTAATTTGAGAAGCAGAGCAGTATGAACTACAGGCCCATTTTATCTATCCTGTTTCTCAGTAAGGGTGTCCAGGCCACCATGACATTTGGCATATCATGGGCATGAGAGCTTACTTTGCACACCATCTAAGACTGCTCACCCTATAGAAACCACCAGCCAGAATGTTATGATGAGTGTCTGCATGGAAGAAGATGAGGGCCATGTGGGAGTGTTTTTGTTATAATAGTGGTTTTTTGTGTGGTGGTTGGAAAAGATGACTGGGTTCACCTCAGCTTGAACTCTGGTGTGATGTCATTAGAGACTGAGTTCTGGAACTGATATCAGAGAACTATTGGCATGAATTGTGTTGGGATTTTAGAAGGTCAGGCATTAGAGGAGCCTTTGGAAACTGAGATCTAGGCCGAGGGTGGCTTTCTTCACAACACTGGGAATCTCAGCCAGGATTTCACATGATTTTGCTGTGAAAGCCTTTTCTGCTATAGTTGAGAGCCAAAACTCACAGGAACCTCTTATTTTAGACCCCAATATACCTGGATTCCTGTGACCTTTCACCACTCCTTGGGAACCTTGCCTGCATGTGATCTCCAGAGCTTTTACTGAAAGGAGATTCCTCAACACTTGATGGCTCCTGAACGAATCAAAACCCACATTGTCAACTTCTTCATTATTGAAATATGGCTAGGCCAATACCATGAAGTTTTTGAGAATCTCATGACCAGAAATTCCTGGAGAACTTTAGATCTCCTGTTGCTCATCATGATTCAACGAGCTAGTGCCATTGTTGACTGAGTGGAATTCATGACCATGGTGAAGAACAGAGATGGCAGTGAGTAGGAGCCAGCGGAAAACTGGGCCTGGAGCAATGGAGTGCAGGTGTGTGATCCAACATCTGTGGTGGGCCCCTGTGGTTCTGTCATTGGCTTCCAAATGCCATGTGACTGACAAGGTACAGTTAGGAGACCCGAAAATATAAAATCATGTTGTTGTGGGGAGAGGATTTGGTGCGATGCTCAAAAATATCTTGCTATGCTCAAGTGGGAAAGATATATGGGGTAGCAGCCCAGTTTGTGTTTTTGCCTTCAGACCCTGACTCACGCTACGTGGCAGAGTTCCCTCCAGCATTGTGTCCTGGTTGGCCTTTTTGTATATCAAAAACAAACACCAATTTTCCAGGGAAGCTGTAAGAAATTAAAACTGGGCAGTGAGCCAGAGGCTTCACAATGCACCCAGGGAGACACTCATGCCCCAAAGGCCACAGTCACCAGCATAGAGAGGATTCAGCTCTGCTGCCTCCTGTTCCTATTGGAAAATATGAACCCATATCCTCCTGTTCACATAGACTCAGACAAAGCTTTCATGATCTCACTACAAAGGAAGCTAAAACACAAAGGTATATTTCTAGTGGACGAATGTCAGAGGCAGATAGTCAAGAAGTCAGTAGGCCAGCAAAGGTCCATGTTTGTGGAATGTTTACCCTGTCCTCTACTTTTGGGATCTCTTCTGCCACACCCAAGTTTGTGAGCTCCTCAGAATTTCCAATTCCAGATATGTATTCACAGATTTTTTTCCTCTTCTCCTCTCATTGTGTCTTCTTTAGGGTGATAGTAATATCCAGGCATTGTGGTAAATGACAGTGGAAGCTTTTTATGTGCCACGTGCTCCCATATGTATTAGACTCATTTTCCGTTTTGCCATGTGAAATATTGAATCTCTGACACTAATCCATAACCTTGTAGGCTCTGACTACTTATCCTAACATCGATAAAAATAATCCTAAAGAATAGAAGTAGAGGCATTTGATAGGAGGCATGGTGTATACTTGGACTTGCCTTTTGCTTCATCAGAGATACATATTATAAAACCTGTGACACATTTTTCTCATTTTACTTCTCCAAGAATTTTCAAAATTAATGAATGTGTAACTTCCTGACTCCCTGTCTCTGTCGCCTGGATCACAATGGGTATTTTTATATACATATATATAATCCTACTGCCATCACAGGTATATTTTTGAGAGTACTCTCACTTTGGTAAATACGAATTTCTGAAGAGATCACTGCCCCCCAATACACTGAGGTAACTGAAAATTCAAGCTGTGGTGAGCGTTATACTTCAACCAGTTTAGACATGACACAATGTAGAGGAAAATGAATATTTTGGGTACATATGTGAAGGATATATATATCCCCTTATGAATTTCGATTGGCATACATACTATTACATTTTAGTTTATTAAATATATATATATATATATATATATATATATATATATATAGTATGAATTTGCAAACATGAAATATATGTGTCATATACTTATACTACCTTGATTCTTTCATGTCCATCTGCGTGGATTTATAATCAACTTTTCAGGAGCTATTTTTCAGAAATATTCATTTTCTTGACATACATATTCATTTCAGAATACTCAGAATGAACTTCAGTGTATATTGAGTACTAACCCTAATATTTCTGCAGTAAGTGACCCCGTTTACATTCAATGAAAGTATATTCATATGGGACATGATGTGTATTTTGAATTAAATTTTTATTCAAATGTGTTATATTCTTATTTCTTCAGTATATATACATCATAGGATGTATCATTTCATCCACAATTCACAAATTGATAAGCATATGATTCACTTTCATTCACTCCCTGTATCAGATCCCATGTATTTCTCCATGTTGCTTTACTTGCATTTTCATGAGATTTCTTTTATATCACATAACTTTTGAATTCCATCATCATTTTCGAAGCAAAACTCAAACAGAGTTGGTTATAATTAGTAACCCTAATATTACCACTACATGTATAACTACTTGGATTGAATGTTTGTATGTGAATACCAGATTTCATGTATTTTTTAAAATATCAATTCAATCCATTATTTAAAATAGTAACCTGTTATATTCTTTATTCACCCTATGGTCTATTCATGCATAATCTCTATATACATAAACCCAGGGTACACCTATTTTTATCCCCAAACTCTAAATGACAGTGTCTCAAAACATGCTCCCAGAAATGGTGGAAGAAATACGCATGTCACCTGATCCATATATTCCTTTCATCACATCATGTTCTGGACACAAAATGCAAAACTCACACTTATCTTATTCTTCTCCCAAAGCCTCATTTTAAAGAGAGCATGGATTACTAAAATCATCTACTTCTGCATTGCCTATTGTTTTCAAATTTCAATCCTATGGTGAGTATGCACTTGATTCTTTCAAGGATAGTGTGTTGAACTACACCCCTGTTTAAATTATCCCTGATCTTATCACTCATTTTGTACTTTGCCTGATCTCCTAACATCCTTATTGATATCTATTTTCCCAAGTGCCTTGTTGTGACTGACTCTTCATGTGTGCTGACATTCCCATTTACATTTTAATAGAAAATCATTGGATTGCAAAAACGGCCTTTGATCCAAATCCTAAACTCACTATTCTTCCTTACCCTACACTGGAATCCTGCCTACTCTCTCCATTTCACTGCAAGCTCTCTTTTACATTCAGTAGTCCGAGGTACAAGATCTCAGGCAATTGTCTATGGATTTAGAGGATTCATCTCTGCAGAACATAATTCAAAACTATGTATCCAAATCAAGGCCCCAACAAACTTGTGTGCTTCAGATCTTACCTAGTTTTCTATTTTCATACTTACATTTCACCTTACATTCCTATAAATATCCCAGTTGCCCAATACCTGTATTCATCCAGCAGAATGACTTTTAACCCAAATCGAACATGATATGACCCTTAACCATACTCTGTTCCCTCAATCTATTTTCACATAACAGCAGGTGCTGAGTTGATCTTGCCATACAGGTATGTAGGGAATCCTACAGCTGCTGAGAAGCTCAAAGGTAGATGCAGAAATGATCCCTGGAGCAAATGTAGGCAGCTAGGTAGGACCTGTGAGGTCTAAAGTCATCTTCCATGGCCAACAACCCAGTCAGGATGAAGGGATGAGGCTGAATCAGCCTCTCTCTTCTCAATGCAAGGAATAGGGACACAATCAGGTCTGTGTGGATTGCTGATCCCGGGCTCCTAGGGTGTATAGACCTTTATGTCTTGTGAAAATGTCACAGGAAGGTGGGGCAGCCTCCATCTCATGGGACCCTTGGAAACAACTGTTAGGACAAAGTGGTTGCCAAGGCAGTGACCTCATTCACTTCCCTGAAGGAAGTGACCTCACCTCACTTCCTTGGTGATGGAACTCTCTGAACTTGGGATCCAGGAGGCGAGGCATCCAGAGGCAGTTCCACTCCCAGTGGGCTCACTTGATTGTCTGTACCAAGGCCAGAGTCATTCTTTGTTGGTACCTAGTGATGTGTGGATAGCCAAAAGCCTTGAATGGTCTCAACAGGGGCCTTTCCTGAGAAAGAAGTGTTGGCTCATTGCTGGCTCCTGACAACTACACAGAGATGGCCAAGGAGACCAGAGCTGAGACAGGACAGGCCACTGCCGAGGAACATATTTTCACCCACCAGTCAGAGGACAGAGTGGATAGATGCAGACCAAATACAGGGGTGGTTTGTGTATCTCAGTGGGTGTGTGTTTAAATTTGTCGTTTTGTCTCATGTTCTGAGAACATGAAGGAAAAACGTTTTTTTTTTTTCTTGTTGTTGTTGGTTTGAAATGGACTGTTAACTAGTGAGCCTTTTTAGGTCAGTGGATCTCACTGGGTTTGTGGTTAAAGAGAGTAGAGAGAAGAATGCAGCCGTAAATGTGTCCTGTCTAGTGGAAAACTTTGCAGGACTCCTCATGGCAAATTTATGAATGGACTGCTGCTTGCCTTGCAGATGGGCAACACCTACCAAGATCCTAAGTTCCTGTATTCTTCCTGAATTTTGGCCACTCTCTGAAGGGGTTCATGCTTTTGTGTCCAAGATGTGTACCACATTCAAGCTCTGTGATATGGCCATGGACTTGATTGCTGAAGGGCATGCCAAGCATCTCAGAAAACTCAAAAATTAGCATGACTGGAAAGGATCTCTCTGGAGAATCCCTGCTTGGATAGATAGTAACCCAAGTTGCATGATTAGGAGCTGTCAGTGCCACAGTGTTCAATTAAAGTTTTTCTCCAGGCTTCTTTCTTCCCTATTGTTCTGTTCCCCTGAATGTCAGGGAGGTGTTTGCCTTAGGGCACTCCTTTGTAACTCCTCAAGAAAAGAGTTTCAAATGGAAATGAAGAGGCCTAATCTGTGACTTTGAAGTAAAGTGCTTTGTAAAAGCTGTGTCTGTATCAGACTCCTGGCCCTGTGTGTGGCTGTGAATTACATTCTCAGCACCCCAGGAAACTCGGGAAAAATCCCATATGTTCATCCCAATCTAAACGGATGAAAAACAATTGTACTATTGGATGAAGTCTCTTGCCTTCCTCTGGTCAGGTTCCTGACCCCTATGAAGTCAGAACAGGGATCCTCTGGGTCAAATGAGTTGTTGCAAACCCTCCAGTAACTAGCACACAGGTGTTTGGGTTTTTTCATGAGTCCAGTACACTGTCAGGCAGGAGGCCTCTAATTTGACAAGCAGAGCAAAATTAACTACAGGCCCATTTTATCTATCCTGTTTCTCAGGAAGGGTGTCCAGGCCACCATGACATTTGGCATATCATGGGCATGAGAGCTTACTTTGCACACCATCTAAGACTGCTCACCCTATAGAAACCCCCAGCCATAATGTTATGATGAGTGTCTGTATGGAAGAAGATGAGGGCCATGTGAGAATGTTTGTGTTAGCATAATGGTCTTTAGTGTGGTGGTTGGAAAAGATAACTGGGTCCACCTCAGCTTCAACTCTGGTGTCATGCCATTAGAGACTGAGTTCTGGAACTGATATCAGAGAACTATTGCCATGAATTGTGTTGGGATTTTAGAAGGTCAGGCATTAGAGGAGCCTTTGGAAACTGAGATCTAGGCCGAGGGTGGCTTTCTTCACAGCACTGGGATGCTCAGCCAGGATTTCACATGATTTTGCTGTGAAAGCCTTTTCTGCTATAGTTGAGAGCCAAAACTCACAGGAACCTCATATTTTAGACCCCAATGGGCCTGGATTCCTGTGACTTTTCGCCACTCCTTGGGAACTTTGCATGCATGCGATCTCCAGAGCTTTTACTGAAAGGACATTCCTCAACAGTTAATGGCTCCTGAATGAATCAAAACCCACAATGTCAACGTCTTCATTCTTGAAATATGGCTAGGCCAATACCATGAAATTTCTGAGAATCCCATGACCAGAAATCCCTGGAGAATCTTTAGATCTCCTGTTGCTCATCATGAGTGAACCAGCAAGTGCCATTTTTGACTGAGTGAAATTCATGACCATGGTGAAGAACAGAGATGCCAGTGAGTTGGAGCCAGCAGGGAACTGGGCCTGGAGCAATGGAATGCAGGTGTGTGATCCAACATCTGTGGTGGGACCCTGTGTTTCTGTCATTGTCTTCCAAAGGACATGTGACTGACAAGGTGCAGCCAGGAGACCTGAAAATATAAAGGCATGTTGTTGTGGGGAGAGGATTTGATGCGATGATCAGAAACAAGTTGCTTTGCTCAAGTGGGAAAGATATATGGGGTAGCAGCCCAGTTTGTGTTTTTGCCTTCAGAACCTGACTCACCCAATGTGGCAGATCTCCCTCCAGCACTGTGTCCTGGTTGACCTATTTGTATTTCAAAAACAAACACCAATTTGCCAGGGAAGCTGTAAGAAATGCCATTACAACTGGGCGGTAGCCAAAAGCTTCACAATGCACCCAGGGAGACATTCATACACCAAAGGCCACAGTTACCTGCATAGAGAGGATTCAGCTCTGCTGCCTCCTCTTCCTATTGGAAAATATGAACCCATGTCCTCCTGTTCACATAGACTCAGAGCAAGCTTTCATGATCTCACTACAAAGGAAGCTAAAACACAAAGCTATATTTCTAGAGGACGAATGTCAGAGGCAGATAGTCAAGAAGTCAGTAGGCCAGCAAAGTTCCATGTTTGTGGAATGTTTACCCTATCCTCTACTTTTGGGATCTCTTCTGCCACACCCAAGTTTGTGAGCTCCTCAGAATTTCAATTCCAGATATGTATTCACAGATTTTTTTCCTCTTCTCCTCTCATTGTGTCTTCTTTAGGGTGATAGTAATGTCCAGGCATTGTGGTGGATGACAGTGGAAGATTTTTATGTGCCACGTGTTCCCATATGTATTAGACTCATTTTCCGTTTTGCCATGTGAAATATTGAATCTCTGACACTAATCCATAACCTTGTAGGCTCTGACTACTTATCCTAACATCGATAAAAATAATCCTAAAGAATAGAAGTAGAGGCATTTGATAGGAGGCATGGTGTATACTTGGACTTGCCTTTTGCTTCATCAGAGATACATATTATAAAACCTGTGACACATTTTTCTCATTTTACTTCTCCAAGAATTTTCAAAATTAATGAATGTGTAACTTCCTGACTCCCTGTCTCTGTCGCCTGGATCACAATGGGTATTTTTATATACATATATATAATCCTACTGCCATCACAGGTATATTTTTGAGAGTACTCTCACTTTGGTAAATACGAATTTCTGAAGAGATCACTGCCCCCCAATACACTGAGGTAACTGAAAATTCAAGCTGTGGTGAGCTTTATACTTCAACCAGTTTAGACATGAAACAATGTAGAGGAAAATGAATATTTTGGGTACACATGTGAAGGATATATATATCTCCTTATGAATTTCGATTGGCATACATACTATTACATTTTAATGTATTAAATATATATATATATATATATATATATATATATATATATATATATATATAGTATGAATTTGCAAACATGAACTATATGTGTCATATACTTATACTACCTTGATTCTTTCATGTCCATCTGCGTGGATTTATAATCAACTTTTCAGGAGATATTTTTCAGAAGTATTCACTTTCTTGACATACATATTCATTTCAGAATACTCAGAATGAACTTCAGTGTATATTGAGTACTAACCCTAATATTTCTACAGCAAGTGACCCAGTTTAACATCAATGAAATTATATTCATATGGGACATGATGTGTATTTTGAATTAAATTTTTATTCAAATTTGTTATATTCCTATTTCTTCAGTATGTATACATCATAGGATGTATCATTTCATCCAGAATTCACAAATTGATATGCATATGATTCACTTTCATTCACTCCCTGTATCAGATCCCATGTATTTCTCCATGTTGCTTTACTTGCATTTTCATGAGATTCTTTTATATCACATAACTTTTGAATTCCATCATCATTTTTGAAGCAAAACTCAAACAGAGTTGGTTATAATTAGTAACCCTAATATTACCATTACATGTATAATTACTTGGATTGAATGTTTGTATGTGAATACCAGATTTCATGTATTTTTTAAAATATCAATTCAATCCATTATTTAAAATAGTAACCTGTTATATTCTTTATTCACCCTATGGTCTATTCATGCATCATCTCTATATACATAAACCCAGGGTACACCTATTTTTATCCCCAAACTCTAAATGACAGTGTCTCAAAACATGCTCCCAGAAATGGGGAAGAAATACGCATGTCACCTGATCCATATATTCCTTTCATCACATCATGTTCTGGACACAAAATGCAAAACTCACACTTATCTTATTCTTCTCCCAAAGCCTCATTTTAAAGAGAGCATGGATTACTGAAATCATCTACTTCTGCATTGCCTATTGTTTTCAAATTTCAATTCTATGGTGAGTATACACTTGATTCTTTCAAGGATAGTGTGTTCAACTACCCCCTTGTTGAAATTATCCCTGATCTTATCACTCATTTTGTACTTTGCCTGATCTCCTAACATCCTTATTGATAACTATTTCCCCAAGTGCCTTGTTGTGACTGACTCTTCATGTGTGCTGAAATTCCCATTTACACTTCTCTGCATGGTCAGACAGATTTGCAGGGAATTGTTGGGCGGTGTGCTAGGTAGGACTTTTGGGTGCAGGTGGACGTGGGGCAGCTGTTTTCCTGTGGACAGTGGCTGCTTCATCCACAAAAGCAACTGGTTGTCCCCCACCAGAGCTGTCCAGAGTGATGGCCTTTTAATTTTATTATCAGGACCATGAGTCTTCTAGCAGGGATCACACCTCCCTAAGAGGTTGTAAGGAAACTCTGAATAGAAATCCACATAGTGGTGGAAAGATCTCAGACCAGCCATCCCTTGGGAGGTGGAAGTTAAAGGTTAGTTTCACTCAGTTGGCAGAAAAGTTTTGAGGGAAAAGTTAATTTTCATAACGTTTCTTTTAGCTGGAGATAGGATAAATGGGGCAAAGATGAATGTGCTTTTGTACATTGGGCTAATTGGGTTAGATTAATGAATGTGGTTACATATCCAGGGCACAATATGAGCTACTTTTGTATGTACAGATTCTTTTACTTGCCACTGTAATCTCAGAGGGTAGACATCATCACTCCCCAGTTCTTACAGATTCTTTCCCTTTGTACTTTCTGGATGCTTATAGGACATTGATTCCTCTCCAATCTGCTGGGCTTCTGCAGGAGTTCCAGATTTTTCTCCCCACTGTGAGAGTTTTGTGCATTGAGTGCAAAGCTTCAGTTACCAAGTGCTTAGTTTAGCTGTGGTTTGTCCACCCAGGGTTCCTGTGTTGGAAGCTTGCTCCTGAGTGTGGTGATATGGGGGATGGTGGAACCTTGAAGAGGTGGAGCTAGTGGTAGGTCACTTGAGGACACTGCCCTCAGAAAGGGAGACCTGAAGTTGCTGCCCTTAGAAGAGACTCTGGTTAGTTCTTGCATCTTGAGAGTCATTATGAAAGAGTAAGACTTCTCCAGTCTCTGGCTTCCTAGCTCATCATGTGCTCTCTCCTTTTTGCTTGTATTCCTGCAACTATGCGATCTGCCATGATGTTATATAGCCAAAGAAGGAACCCTCATCAGAGGCTGAATTAATATGAACATCTGATTTTGATTTTTTCAGCTTCCCAAACTGTAATATATAAACCTCTTTTCTTTATAAAGTACATAGCCCACAACCTCAAATATACGGGTCACTGGAGGAACCCAGAAACACCATGGAGGAACCCAGCAACACCATCAGGGTAGTGCCCAGGACACATTATCCATCAATCTCTCATCAGACGAACCAGAGGGAGCACAGGGTTGGACATCTGCACCTCCACCAGCACAGTACTAACACCAGAGATGGGAGTTCAAATCATTCCCACAGGAGTAAAAGGACCTCTTCTCCAAGGAACAGTAGGCTTATTATTGGGACACAGTTCTTCTACTACAAAAGGACTTATGGTAAGTCCTGGGGTAATTGATCCCAATTATGAAAGTGAAATAAAAATTATAGCTAGTTCTCCAAAGGGTATATCAGTAATTTCACCAGGAGACAGAATAGAACAGCTATTAATAATACCCAGCCTACATGATAAATTTTCCAGTAGTACAATAGAAAGAGGTTCCAGGGGATTAGGCTCCACAGTTGTAGATTGGTCTCTGCTGTCTTTAAATTTAGATTCTCGCCCAATGCTACTAAATATTCAAGGATATGAATTTAACGGGCTACTGGTCACATGCAGACCTTAGCATCATATCTCATCAAGAATGGTCAAAACATTGACCATTACAACAAGCCAGTCAAACACTTTGAGGCCTAGGAGTGGCAACTAATCCCCATAGAAATGCAATGGTGTTAGATTGGAAGGATCCTGAAGGATGTGAAGGAACTATACAGCCATCTTTATTGGATCATCTTCCTATAAATTTATGGGGACGAGATGTCCTAGATCAATTAGGTTTGCAATTAACAAATAATAGCAATCCAAATGCGCCCACTATTATGGCTAGACAAGATTTGGGGAAAGAAAAAAGATTAGGAGAACAAGAACAAGGCATAGCAGCACCAATTCAAATAGATCAAGGAATAAATAGACATGGATTGGGTTTTCAGAAGGGGTCACTGAGACAATAAAAATTACTTGGAAATCAGAAAGACCAGTATGGGTTTCTCATTGGCCCCTGAGTAAAGAAAAGATACAAGCAGCCCATGACCTGGTCAAACAACAATTAACGGAGGGACATATACAACCTTCCATATCTCCCTATAATACTCCGATTTTTGTCATTAAAAAGAAATCTGGTAAATGGAGATTATTGCAAGATTTAAGAGCCATTAATAATGAGATGCTTATTATGGGACCTGCTCAATCAGGGATTCCCCAATAGTCTGCTTTGCCAAAAACCTGGTATGTTTTAGCTATAGATATTAAAGATTTTTTTTTTTTCGATTCCAATTCATCCTGAGGATAGTCCACGTTTTGCATTTACTATCCCTGCACTAAATCATGAAGTTCCTGATCAGAGATATGAATGGAAAGTACTCCCTCAAGGGATGGCTAACAGCCCAACTATGTGTCAAATTTTTGTTAACAAAGCAATCCAGGCACTTAGAAATCAAAATCCTGAACTACAAATATTTCACTATATGGATGATTTATTATTAGCACATAAACTTAAAAACACATTGCTAGAATATTATGCCACACTTACAAATTTAGTAAAAAATTATAATCTAGAGATAGCAATAGATAAAGTAAAATTAGATTTTCCAATTAATTATTTAGGAGTTCTATTATCTTCAACCATGGTGCATTCACCAAAAATTCAAATAGAAGTAGATCAACTCAAATCACTGAACGACTTTCAAAAATTATTAGAAGACATAAATTGAATAAGACCTTATCTAGGCATACCAACGGGAGAGTTGGGACCTTTATTTGCTATCCTAAAAGGCCCATCAGATCCAAATTCACCCTGCATGTTAACGCCTGAAGCAAGAAAGGCATTAAAAATCATTGAAACATATATGGAAAATATGCATTTGGATAGAATTGATATAAGTTTGCCTTTATTATTTATTGTAACACCAACAAAAAAATATTCCTACAGGAGTATTTTGGCAAGAAGGTCCATTATTGTGGATACATTTATCTTATTCTTTTAACACTATTCTTATTAGGTATCCTGAGGCTGTAGCACAATTAATACTCAAAGGAATAAAAAGCAGCAAAGGGAGTGTTTGGAATTTCTCCCAATAAAATTATTACTCCATATACTATGGATCAAATTGTTGAGTTAGATAATGAGTGAAATACTTGGGCAATAATCATTTGTAAATCTAATATTTCATTTGATAACCACTTACCATCTAATCCTTTATTGTCTTTTTGGTCTTCGCATCCTATAGTTTTTCCAAAAATGACAAGAAAAACACCTATCATGAATGCTCCCAATATATTCACTGATGGGTCAAAAAATGGTACAGCAGTAGTAGGTACCCCGATCAAACTTTTACATTTTCAGTACCCAAACAATCAGCTCAAAAGGTAGAGCTTAATGCAGTATTACAAGATTTTGTGATGTTTAAAGATTCTGTATTTAATTTATTTTCTGATAGTCAGTATATAGTTAATGCTATAGTATCCCTTGAAGATGTTGGTAGGATTTCCCCTTCCTCTACTGTTTTCTCTTTGTTTTTCACTATACAAAGTCTAATCTGGGACAGAAAAGATCCATTCTTTATAGGACATATCAGGGCACATACAGGATTGCATATACATAGTCTTCGTTTTCACCCAAATTTAATTTGCCCAGTTATACCTCAGTGTTGTAGCAGTGCTGTGTACCTGACATAGTGCTTTGATATTATCATACCATTGTAGTGACCTGGAAGAGATTTAAGAGTCCTTTCTCTTTTTGAGTTTGAATCATAGCTTTGATGTGGTCTTTCTAGTTTTATGTTCTTGTTCCTAATGTAAAAGTGTTTAACGCTTTTTGGTTGTTTGGGTAGTAGGGGGATAAGGTTTTAACTGATTATTCTTGAATTGCTTTTACAATAAGCCAATTTTATAATCTTTAAATTCATCAACTTTATATATATATATATATATATATATTTAATTTAGGACTTCTTAACTCTACTTATGATTGATGGAACACATTGATTTGGAATTTCAGATCTTCCAAAGCGGTATTTGTTGTAATATTATTTTTTAAATATAGTGCCTTTTAAAAATAACATAAGGAAGTGACTGTAATACAAAAAATGTTGATGTTTCAAGTTCTACTCATTTTTGGTAGATGCATTCTATATAGAACATGGCAGAAAGATGAAAAACAACAGTAATTGTGTATTCAGAATTCATACCAATCAGTGGTGAAACAGTGCAAAAGCAGGAGGCAATATCCATTGATTGATTTCACAGCTTTTGTATATCTGAGAAATGAGTGCTCCGATGAATTTTATCTTTTCAAGCATGTTTTTGTAAGAATTGTAGGTTTGCCTATCTTAACATTTATTTTCTGTATTTTAAAATCAAGTATTCTCCACGTTTTAAATGTTTTATATTAGAGACTTCTCTAATGCACACTTGTACCAATATTGTACCTTTTGTTTTTAGATGTTAAGCACATGCTCATGTTAAGTACTTACAAATATTGTTACATTATGTTTTCTTATGTAATTTATTTTTGGTTTGTTTATGTGATCCAAATATATTCTTTCCTTAAAAAAATCATGCTAAAATAAGTAGAGCACATCTAAATTTACATTTAAATACAAATGGAATTCTAATTTAGTGACCTGAAAACATATGGACCTGTCCTTAAAATAGCCCCCTTTCCAAAATTAGTTATCTCTCTGCCTAAATTGTGCTTAACAATGTTTTTAAAACTTAAATATTCTGAGTTAATTTGCATATTAGATTACTTAAGAATTACAATAACATTTTATTTATTGACATAAAATTGCTTGAACGACTAGTGTTTTTTTTTTTTTTTGCCATCCTAGATATCTTACTGTAGTTTAATAAATATTAGCCAAATTGGAGTGGAAGTTAACTTATATATGAGTGTTGTATTAAGAATGTTGCTTTACATTTCATGCAAAACTATTGATGATTTTGCCATTTTTAAGTAGAAAGCTTAAGACTTTACTACAGCAATTTAAAGTTACCTCAGTATAAAATACAAATAGCCTTATCTGTTATTTCCTGTTTACTCAGTATGGTATTGCTAAATTCAGTGATGTTTTGAAGTTTAAAAATTATTATTTCTGAATCTATGTAAGTGCACCTGAACCGGTATTTAAAATAACCCCCATGGGAACACACTTTAAGAAATACCGTATTCCATGGAGTGTGGTGGTGCACCCATGTAATCCCAGCTACTGTGAGCCTGACTCACAGGTCATGTCAAGGTCAAAAGGGTAGAATTTAAACCCTGCTGAAGCAGGGTTTTGAATTTGAGGCCAGCCTCGGCAACTTATTGAGACTTGGTTTTAAAATATACAGTTAAGAAAGGGTCTACAGGGGTAGCTCAGTGGTGGAACAACCATGGATTCAATCCCCAGTATTGTAAAAAACACAAACACATTCCATAAACATTTGTCTTCATATTTTTCTAAATATGCAACTGTTGTAACCGCAGGGCAGGCATGTTTAGAACAGTATTTTCTGCTAGATGAACAAGGAATTTCTGAGTTGTGAAGCTTCCTAAGCTGCTTGTTTTAAGAATGTATAGTTCAGGTCCGGGATTGTGACTCAGTGAGCAGAGCGCTTGCTAGCATGCATGAGGCACTGAGTTCAATCCCCAGCACCATATAATAGTACACAAATGAAATAAATGTATTGTGTCCATCTATAATTAAAAAAAAGAAAGAATGTAGACCTCTTCATGAGTCTTGCTGGATAGGCCTCCTGCTTTTTGTGCCATGGTTCAGTGGTTCTGATGCCCATCTGTGCATTAGAATCACAGCGGGACCTTAAAAAAATCTAGGTACATTTCAATAGATCCTGATTTACAGGGTATGGGGTAAGGACTGAGAATTGTTAGTTTTTAAACTGCTACCCAGGTGGTTTTAATGTGCATCCATGGGTAAAAACTATCATCAGCCTTGGAGGAGAATGTTAGCAAACAGACTCAATGTCTTTTGAGTTTTAACACTCAGCTCACTTCTTCCCAGACCCCAGCGGCAGACAAAGGCAAAGCTTTCAGGCTCTGAGTCCTACACCTTGGCGCAAGGTTATCTCCAAGAGATGGCAGTACAGGAAAATTCATCTAAACTTATTTGTGTTTTCTTTAATAGCAGGTAATTTTTGGAGGTACTGAGCTATATACTTGCTGTCAGAATCATGTTTAATTCTCCCCGAAACCCTACAAAGTAGTTAGAATTATAATTTTACAAGGAGAAAACAAAAGGGCAGAATGAACAAGGAAAGAAATATGTCCAAGCTTACACAACTAGTAGACGGTAGAATTGAAACCAAAGGAAGTCTGACTGCAGTATTTACATGATTCACCTTCACACCAAGGGAACCCAATAAGGATATTCTTGATATAAGACAGGGAGCAGAAATGAAGGTTGGACTTTAGGGAGTAGTGGGGTCTGGGGAATGCAGAGACTCATTGCCACTCAGCTCTTGCCAGTTGTTACCAGGCCTGGACATGATCCCCAGTATAGATGAGACATCTCATTTCCTAGGAAACAATATAAAGAGTTTAAAATTTTAAGCATGAATATTTTACAACTTTAAAACAAGCCATTCAACCTTCATTACAGACTACATTCTCTTCATTATTTTTCATTCTTGCTAAAGAAAGCTCTAGCCAAGACAGAGGTGCTGAATGATAGCACAAATAATACATTAAGCTTTGTACTTTCTTGGTGAGGGATTGATATTTCCCATAGACAGGGTCTATACTGACCTATACTTGCTCTTTATCTTTCTTTCTCTGGAATTGCTATAGACAAGTATTCTGGGAAGTCAAAGCCGAGCTGTGAATACTGAAAAACCATTATGTTCTGAAGGTTATGATGTCAAGGTCAAGGCCCAGTTTCCTTGCCATCTCTATGGTCAGCAAGGATGAGAATATTATAATGTCATAGACAGGTGTTAAGATATAAACCTTTAGCCAGGTTAGTGATGCAGAACTGTAATCCCAGCTACTTGGGTGGCTGAGACAGGAGGATCACAAATTCGAGGTCACCTGGGAAACTTACTGAGAGACAATGTCCCAAATAAAATAAGTTTCGGGGGTATACTTGGTGGTAGAGCATTTGCCTCACACGTGTGATGTCCTGGGTTTTAACTCAAGTACCAAGAATGTTGTAGGTATATAAACAGACACACACACATGCACATTCACACACACACACACACACACACACACACACAGACATACACACTCACACACACAAAGCAAACATAAAAGAAAAAAGATACAACTCTCTAATCACTTTACTGCAGAGCATAGATTTTGCTCTATTTTCTTGTATCATTTTCTAATTTGTGTATATTAATTAGGCATGGCTGAGAAGCATGATTAATGTTTCTCTAGCATGTATTCATTCAGTAAGCATGTAGGCTGAGAAGCATTTTAGAACTTGGAGAAATATAGCATTTGTAATTTCATGGGGCATTGCTTAAAATCTGACTTGATCAGATGTGGACCTTTTCTTTTTTTCCCCTGTGTACTGGGAATTGAACCTAGCTAGTGCTACTATATGCAAGGAAAGTATTCTACCACTGAACTACATTCCTAGCCCTTTTTTTTTTTTGAGACAGTGTCTCCTGAAATAGATTTTGAGCCTTTTTATAAAAAGAATTTCAGACTAAAGAGTATCAAAAGCAAATTTTAAGACATTCATTTCTTTTTCATTATAATGCATTAGGTATTTTTAAAAAACAGTGCAGTATGTTGCAACAAATACATCATAAGTGGATATATAACTACAGGATCTGAATGTTGGCACTTTGATGTTGAAGAGGACAAAAGCTTATTTCCATAACCGCTATAGCAATGGTCCAGATTCCTTTAGTTTGGGTTATTCATCTGAACATAATAGTAGCTGTCTTCTTGTTAGCAGAACCAAACTTTATTCTTTCAGGGGATATAGGGAGTCATAACTGGTACCCTACAAAAACAGATGCAATGTAATTAGTTATTCTTAAGGAGGAACTTCAGATAAACACATATCAGTTGAAAATTCTAAGGTCATTAAAAATTGCAGTTTTTAACTTGAAGGAAAATACATATTTGAAGAATATGAATGGCTTATTTCAGAGCTTGAGCCATTTGAAAATAGTGTGGATTATGCTTAGAAGAAAATTTCAGAATGTTCTGGATTTTTTTTAGTAATGAAAAAACAATGATTTAAAGTGGTTCTGGATTTTTAAGTATTTATAGATTAATGTTATAACTAATAATTCTGTACAAATCTGCATCTTTAAATACAAATAGTTTCTCAAATTAAAACCTTGCTTTGGCTGTATTTTCTAATATTCACAACCTGTTTTATTGGATCATCCATGTATGCCAGGATGCCTTTAGAATTTATGACTGAGAATGATATATTTAATTTGTAATTAAATGTTTCAATTTGCAGTTTCTTAGAATGCTACCTCTTGCAATTATTTTTTTGACATTTTAACTGTTACTTCACTTCAGTAGCTGTTTATTGAATATTTTATACAGTGCCAAATCACCATGGGAGCATTTGAATATTAAATGATAAATAAGCATTTTATCTATTATGTTCTATCAGTGAACTAATTAAGAGAAAAATGTCTGGGTTAAGGAATTAGGAGAAATATTCATGGAGAAACTGGTCTTTGACTTAGGGATTCAGGGATGGGTTGATGGTATATAGACAAGTGGATGCATTTGTTAATCAGTGTTTAACTTGAATAAAATAGATATTTGAAGAATATGAATGGCTTATTTCATAACTTGAGGCACTTGAAAATATTGTTGGATTATGTTTCAAAGAAAATTTCAGAATATTCTGTAACACTGATGATGGCGATTGAAGGGAGAAGTGATTAGAGTGACTGTAGGAAAGTAATTTAAAGATAATATTAAATTAGGTAATAGATAATGTTTGAAAAGGCAAATTAAGTACTGTAGAAATTGTGCATAGCAATTGTATATATCTTTAAAATGAGTACTACTCAGTAATTGTCAACTGGTTCTTGGTGATTCCATTGATAAAACATATTTCCAATGGACGTGTTTGCTCTGGTCCAAGATGATAGACAACACTTAACTGCCTCAGAAACATGCCTCTGCAGGTGAAGTGGCGTGATCACCACTATTCCGTTAAAGAAGAAAGCCTGTGTTAGTCCAGGTCATCTTGTTTGCTTTTGGCAGATATTACACCCTGGTGTGGATAGAAAAACAAAAGTTCAGTTGTTGTAATCACCTTAAATTATTACTGGATGTGTTATTTTAAATTTGGGAGGGTAGAGTTATAAGAGGAGGGTAGAGAACAGAGGAGATTCATTGATTGCAGACTTTATATTTCAACTAGTTGGTTTCCGTATGTATAGAATGAAGTATCTTTCTATACTTAAAGAAGATAAGGCTGGTTATGAACTATTGTCACATTAATAGTGCATTAAAAATTGTTGGAAATATCAATTCAGAAAGAAACCTTAGAGAAAGAAAATATTTGCATACTGTGAATTTAGCGTGCCAGTGTTAAGCATTTGATTTTATTATCTAGTGTTGTGCTAGATTCTGTAGACAAATCAGAGAAATAGATTTAATGTTGGTCTTGAATTTTATCAATAACCTAGCATTCCTGACTACATTTTCAGGGAGACAACTTCACCATAAGGTGGAGGCAGTGAGTTAGCACAGGTAAATCCTATGTTCCAGGCACAGTCAAATTTGGGGGTAATTAAAAAAAATAAAGAAATAAACTATGAAAATGAAAACAAAAAAAAAAAGAAAACATAACAACAGAAATAGGAAGTTTCTCTGTAGAGTTCCTAGGGGTTAGTTCCCAGAAGACATTTTATACTAACAGTTCTATGAGATTTTAGATAATTCCACATGTGTATAGCTCTACCTAAAACTGAATTTTAAGCATGATGAGGGGAGGGGCTTTATTTCCTTTGTGTGTGTGTGTGTGTGTGTGTGTGTGTGTGTGTGTGTGTGTATGCGGTGCTCGGGATTGAACCCAGGGCTCTATACATGTGAAGCAAGCACTCTACCAATTGAGCTATGTCCCCAGCCACTTTGTTTCCTTTTATTTATTTCTTTTCTTTTTATTTCTCTTTTTTTCCTTCTACAGTCTTCTCTTATTTCCCATTTTAAGACTGATGACTTGATGAAGTCTTTATGTCTACTGCTCTCCAAACACAGGGATGCCTAAGAAATGTTTTATGAATAATGAAAGTATACATTTAGAATTATGTAAAGCCAAATAGAATTTACATGGCATTTCATTATTATGTTCTTTATGTTGAATACAATGACTAATATTTTCTTTTTATAAGCCCTTTTATTACTAGTTTTAAGTTTTTATTTTCATTAATATGAATCACAAACAGAATATAAGGCCCTGATTTGAAGATAATTGATGATTGTCCCTTTAACTTATTTTTGTATTCTAAAAAAAGCCATATGCACTTGATTATGTAATACTGCAATCTGAAGATAGTTATCTTTGCACAACAGATCAAATTAGTTTGTTCTTTCACTGTGTTTCATTATCCATGCTGAACCTATTTAGAGAAAACTTTATTTACTTGGAAAACTTTCAAGTCAACATGAGTGCAAAACTATTGAGTTGTTTCATTAGATATGTAAATATTTACTTAATCATTAATAACTTAAATATATCTTAGTAGATACGATTTATGATAAAAATTGACATGCTCACTCATGTTTATAGCACATAATGAAACATAATTTACTTATTCATTCGCTATTTGACAGATGTTTATGTTGTTTCCAATTCTTATCTATTATGAATTAAAGGTTCTATGAATGTTCCAACATGAATCTTTGCTTTGATGTATATTTCTAGTTTTCTTAGGTGAATTGCAAAGAGTGAAATGGATGGGTCATACAGTAACTATATATTAAACTTTTTAAGAAGCAGTTTCTTTAAAGAGGTCATGCTTACTGTTTTACCTTCTCTGCAACAATGTGTGTGAGTTCTATTTGTTCCATATCCTTGCCAATGCTTGTTATGTCAGTGTTTATAATTTTAGTTCATGGTATTTATTTAGTGGTGTCTTATTCTAATTTTCATTTGCACTTTTGATAACCAATCATCTGAAGCATCCTTTCATATACTAATTTCTATCTTGTTCTTACATTTATAAATTGGGTAGCTTTCTTTTTCTAGTATTGACTTTTAGTATTTTAAATATATTGTACATAAGGAAATGTGTGTGTGTGTATATGTATGTATATGTGTGTGTGTGTGTGTGTGTGTGTGCATGTGTGTGTGCATGTGCATATATATGTATATATGAATGATACTGATGATACTGTAATGCAATCTGTGGCCCAAAGGGTTGTTTTTCATGACAAGAGTTTTAAATTATGATAAAAGCTGTTGCACATGTTTGTCCTAAAAATATTTGCCTATCCCAAGATCATGTTATATTTTTCTACTTTTTCTTATTCTCTAAGTTCTATATTTCCACCTTATTTATTTAGGTCTGTGATAACACTATGATTTTTAGTAAGGAATGAAGCAGGAGTTGAGGAGTATTTTATTTTCCACATATGAATATACACAGCTCTGACAACGTGTATTAAAGTGACATTTTCAAGCCCAGGAATCATCTAGTTTGCATTTGACAGATATTCTGTTCTATAGATTTGTCTATTCTATGCGCTTGCTACGTTGTTTTGATTATAGTACCTCTGCAATAATTCTTGAAATCATGTTTTCTAAGTTCCTAATTTTGTAAATATTGTTTTGACCATTCTAGAGCTTCTGTTTTTCCAATAAAATTTAGAAATGCTTGTCAATTAAAAAAATAACTTACAAAAATATTGATTGAGTTTGTGGTGAATCTATAAGTCAATTTTGGGAAGATTGAGGGCTGGGGTTGTAGCTCAGGGATAGAGCGCTTGCCTAGCATGTGCGAGGCCCTGGGTTCGATCCTCAACACCACATAAAAATAAATAAATAAAATAAAGTTATTGTGTGCAACTAAAAAAATAAATATTTTAAAAATCTTTTGGGAAATTTGATATCTTACTCTTAAAAATAGGTCTCTTATCTGTGAACATTGGCTGTCTCTCCATTCATTTGTATATTTTCTATGTCTTTTAGCTGTGTTTTATAATTTTCAATGTAGAGATCTTTCACTTCTCTCTTTAGATTATTTGCAATAGCTTGATTTTGCTTAATTTAAACTATAACATTATTTTAAGCTTTTTAAAATTTATTTAGTTGTAGATGAACACACAGTATCTTTATTTATTTTTATGTGATGCTGAGGATTCAACCCAGTGCCTCAGTTATAGGAGGCAAGCACTTTACCACTGAGCTACATCCTCACCCCCTATTTTAAGCTTTTTATTAATGATATTTAAAAGAAGCTGTACCTTATACTCATTTTTCACTACTATCTTTAAATGTTTTGAATGTGGGTCAGGATTTCCTCTTCTGCTGGGCTTGGGCTTTGGTGTGCTGTTGAGTGAGGATCAGGAGATCCCTTTGTATTTTTCAGTCCAGCCTCCAGCCTGGGAGAGTTCAGCATGCTCTGCAGTCCTGCTGTCAGTTTATAATGTAGTGTGTTAGTCCCTCAGCTGGCTTCTGCACCTTAGCAGTTCTCTTTATGTCCAAATACTCCTGAGTCTGACATTCTGAGGGCTACTGCATGGTGCCTGTGAAGAACTGAAGGTCTTCAAAAGGGTTCCTCTCCGCTCATCTGCCCCATCCCCTGCTTTAAGTAGGTGCCTGCCTTGCAGTGGAGAAGGCTCTGTAGGTCTTTTTCAATTTGGCTGCTCTGCCTGCAACACACTTCAGCACTTGGTGAAGGCTTGTGGAACTCAACCTGTGACTAGTACTCCTTGGGATTCCAATTTTAGATGAAGCCTATAAAAGTCCCTTAATCATGTAGCTGATTACCCTGAGCCTGAGCTATAGCAGGTTCTTATTCCTCTTGTTGTTTCTCCAGGTATGAGAGCAGCTATAGCTCTATGTGTACTTAGTCAGGTGCATCACTTTCTAGAATGCATTCAATTCAAGTGTCTTTGCATCATTTAGCTCTCTGAAAAATCTGTGAATGTACTGAAATATGGAAGTGTAATGTAAAGTTTTAAAAAGTATTCACTTAAGATGCACAGAGAAGAAACTAATTTTCTTAATACATTTGTCCCTGTCTTGGTAAAAGTATTTGGTGTATTGCTTGTAATATGTGAGCTTATTGGTAATATATTTGTAATATGTGAACTCAAGAAATTTAAATAGCATTCTTAGGTGGATTTTTTTTTGTACTGGGGACTTAAACCTTAATGTTCAGTAGAACTACATCCCAGCACTTCTTATTTTTTATTTTGAAACTGTGTCTCGCTAAGTTGCCTACGGCCTCACTAAGTTGCTGAGACTGTCTTTGAACTTTCTATCCTCCTTCCTGAGCCTCCTGAATTGCTGGGATTATAGGTCTGCAACGCTGTGTCCAGCCTTAGGTGGACTTTCACACTCCTTCCAACTCCATTTTCTTTGTTCTTTTTTGTGAGCAGCATTTCCTAAAAATGTGCTGCAAAATGTATGTAGAACTTCCCAAATTTAAGAGATTTGGAAGCATAATGCCAGTTGCATGGTAGAAAACAATTTGTTTAATGCTTGGCTTGTGAAAAGTGGAAGATATTACATAGTTTGATGAGTCAGTAAATCTAGTTACATGACTGTTCAAATTATGAATTTCAAAGAAGTGCAAGTAGGTAGAGTGTGTTGTTTAAGGAACTCACATTTTAACATTGTACAGGGAACAAATAGCTCTCCAGAAGATAGATGATTACTATGATAATTATAATTAATTTTGGGGATGGTGCCAGGAATTGAACCCAGGTTCACTCAACCACTGAGCCACAGCTTTAGCCCATTTTATGTTGTATTTATTTTTTAAAATTTATTTATTTATTTTAATTAGGTATATATGACAGCAGAATACATCTTGATTCATTGTACACAATTGCAGTTACACTTTACATTTCTATGGTTGTACACAATGTAGTGTCACACCTTATGTGCAGTCATACATATACCTAAGATAATGCTATCCATCTTTTTCCACTATCTTTCCTGCCACCACACATTCTCGCTCCCCTCCCTCCCCTTTGCCCAAAGTTTCTCCATTTTCCCCATACCTCCCCCATCCCCATAATGGATCAGCATCCACGTATCAGAGAGAACATTCGGCCTTTGGTTTTTGGGGATTGGCTTACTTCGCTTAGCATGATATTCTGCAACTTCATCCATTTACCAGCAAATGCTATAATTTTATTCTCTTAATGCTGTGTAATATTCCATTGTGTATATATACCACAGTTTCTTTATCCATTTGACTATTGAAGGGCATCTAGGTTGCTTCCACAGTTTAGCTTTTGTGAATTGAGCTGCTATGAACATTGATGTGGCTGCATTACTGTAATATGCTGATTTTAAGTTTTTTGGGTATAGACCAAAGAGTGGTTTGTGAATCAACTTAACAGAAGAGGTGAAAGACTTCTACAATTAAAACTACAGAACAATAAGGAAGGAAATTGAAGACCTTAGAAGATGGAAAGATCTCCCATGCTCTTGGATAGACAACATTAATATTATCAAAATGTCTGTACTACCCAAAGCGCTTTACAGATTCAATGTGATTCCAATTAAAATCCTGAGGTCATTCCTTATAGAAATAGAAAGAGCAATCATGAAATTTATTGGAAAAATAAGAGACCCAGAATAGCTAAAGCAAGAAGGTTAGTAATAATAGCTGCTTCAGAAAAATGGAGAGGATTACATGGAGGTCTTTGTAGTTGGCACTTGGCACAGTACAAAGACACAGCAAGGGGCCCAAAAAAAGTGATAGCTGGTATGTCTGCTCCTGCCACTACCATCACTATCTACATCTACAGCCATATTTCTTCATCCTAACACTGAAAAGAACAAACCTACAAGGGAAATCCACTGCTTTCTCTTCTCTGCTCCTCTGTTAATACCAAATCAATCTAAGGGACTCTTACTTTTGGATAATTCCTTAATATCAAAACAAACATAATTCAGACCTCTGGTGGAAAATTTTACAAAATTTACAGAATATCCTCAATTTATGGAGGGGGTCACATGTTGACAAACCCAATGTAAATTTGAAAATATCCTAAGTCAAAAATTATTTCGTTCACCAAACGTACAGAACATCCTTGCTTACAACAAAGTCCTTTGTACAGTATGAGTTGTTGTCCCTCAAGATCAATCACAGAGGTTCATTTGGCTGCCCAGGAGCTGGGCTCAAGGTCACGGCCCAGCATGGTGAGAGGACCAGAGTGCACAGCACTACCAGGAAAATGATTCAAATTTGAAATTCAAAGAATGATTTCTATTGAATACACAATTGTTAAATCAAAAACTCCCAAATCAAACCATTATAAATCAGAGGCTGTGTGTGGTCTAAAATATTGGATCTTTCACAATGTATTGGATTCCAACTTGTCCCCCCCCCAAATTGTGCATACATATCAATCTTTCTATTCATACATTTAATTTTTTAACATTCCATAAATTTGGAAATTCACCAAGAGTGGAAGTGAGGGGGGAAAAATCAGGATCAAACTAAAAGATCTCACAGAGATTGATGTCTGCCTCCTCAATTCTTGACAGGTCTTAGGGTACAAAGTACTAATAAAAATTGGGTAACATACATGAAGCACAGCTAGAGCACAGCTTTTATTTTAGTGAGATGCTACAAGGTCTAAGTTTAGATGAGAATCACATAGGCTGATTGAAGGAATATGACAGGCCAATCTCAGATGGCCTATTCAGAAACAATGCATGACCACTAGTCTGGAAATTGCCTTTGTTCTTCTCTATTTAGCATCCAAAGAACAATGACACAGTGACAATTGCTCAGACTGGTTTACAAAAATTAAAACAAAATGTATTCCTTTATGTCTGACAAATCATTACTTTTGTAAAGGCACTTAACATTGGAAAAAAACAATAAACTTTTAATGAGGTTAAAAAAGAAAGAGAAAAAAACACACACAAAGAAATAAAGAGATTTCAAGTACCCCATAATTATTCTGGTGGTATTTCACATAAAAGTGTGTTGCACAGTGTCAGATGGTAATCATCATGGAAGAAAATGGATATCTAAAAGTAGTTCACAAGCTTACATGGACGTATTTGTGAATTGTTTTTCCTTAGTAAGACATTGGCAACACAGCCTTATTTTTATTTTTACAGAAATATTTATACTGAGATGTCAGTGGACTATTGTGGCTCTGATATAATACTTCATATTGTGCTGGTTAGGAATTTACATGGATAGCAGATAAATAACACAGCACAATGAAAGAAAAGGCAAAGCGGGAAGTACGAAGTACACTATAGAGATAATATTCTCAGACACAGACTTTTCTCTAGCACAGGAAATGGTTCATTTTCTAAATTTAAAGTGCAGAACACTATTCCTGTTAAAGTCCTTATTCAAGAATTTGGTTCCCATGAAAAGGAAAGGTTAGCAGATGGGGGAAGGAAAAGTATTTGATGCTGAAAAACAACCCAAAGAAATGAATCAGTAGGGCAATGTGAAGCCCTCTTTCCTCTCCCTCTACTCCAATTCACTTCCCAATCCTGTGAGGGACAGAGAGAGGATTTTCAAATGGCTTCATGATAGATGTTTGCTCCAATTAATAAAAGGACCTTTTTTTATTCTTGAAATTTACTATCCACTTTGCCTCTAAGTTTTATACCTGAGAAATTTAGGTACCTATGTTACTGGTTCTTTAAAACTGACTACCCTTTTCCTGAAAACCCACAACTATAACACAGGGCAATACCCTCTGGCTCCTTCTATGCTGCCTGTTTCTTAGTCTATATTTTTGTTTCCCTTCCTTCTTAATTCTACTCATTCTCTATTCCTTTAATATTAGTAATTTCATAAAAATATACACAATGTTTTTCATTTCTGAATTCATATACCCTCAAGCATTGACTTTTGGTATCAGGAGGTTTTCATTTATTTATGTCACTTCGGAATAAGAATTCTAAACCAAGCATGATCACATCTCATTCTCAATTTACATGTAGAAAATAAGAAATGAATTGCTATTTACTATTACTATTAATGCTATTTACTAGTAATATGTTTTGAATACTTCCCTTAATTTGGTATGTAGAACAGAAGGGTATTTTAATGAGATAAGAAACAAAACAGATGAAATAGCTATGCATTTGTTCATTAGTTGGTGTTTTAAAAATAATTTTTAGAAATAGAAAAGACATTCCTTGGATAAGTGCTTATTAATTGATATTATTTTTGAGTGGATTGAGTTTTCCCTGCTGATTCAGGTACTGCTTTGGCAGGATTAGATCTGTTGATGTTTTTCCCTCCAACTCTGCCATCCCCTGTCCTTCCCAGTAAATGGCTCCAGTTTTCACTAAGTTGCTCAGACCAAAAATTTAGGAGGCAACCTTGCTTTTTCTCTTTCCCTTACAAGTCTACATGAATCTACCTGCAAATCCTTCCAACAATAACTTCAAAACACATGAAGACCACTTATCATTTTAGCCACACACAGCATCATCTCTACTTGTCTTATTTCAATTGAAACCCAGTTGGTCTCCTCCATGGTCAGTCTCTATTCAGTAGTGGGAATAATCTTTTGACCAACTCCTCTGCTTACAATACTGCAGTCAGACTTGCTTTGGTTTCAATTCTACCGTCTACTAGTTGTGTAAGCTTGGACATATTTCTTTTCTTGTTCATTCTGCCCTTTTGTTTTCTCCTTGTAAAATTATAATTCTAACTACTTTGTAGGGTTTCGGGGAGAATTAAACATGATTCTGACAGCAAGTATATAGCTCAGTACCTCCATAAATTACCTGCTATTAAAGAAAACACAAATAAGTTTAGATGAATTTTCCTGTACTGCCATCTCTTGGAGATAACCTTGCGCCAAGGTGTAGGACTCAGAGCCTGAAAGCTTTGCCTTTGTCTGCCGCTGGGGTCTGGGAAGAAGTGAGCTGAGTGTTAAAACTCAAAAGACATTGAGTCTGTTTGCTAACATTCTCCTCCAAGGCTGATGATAGTTTTTACCCATGGATGCACATTAAAACCACCTGGGTAGCAGTTTAAAAACTAACAATTCTCAGTCCTTACCCCATACCCTGTAAATCAGGATCTATTGAAATGTACCTAGATTTTTTTAAGGTCCCGCTGTGATTCTAATGCACAGATGGGCATCAGAACCACTGAACCATGGCACAAAAAGCAGGAGGCCTATCCAGCAAGACTCATGAAGAGGTCTACATTCTTTCTTTTTTTTAATTATAGATGGACACAATACATTTATTTCATTTGTGTACTATTATATGGTGCTGGGGATTGAACTCAGTGCCTCATGCATGCTAGCAAGCGCTCTGCTCACTGAGTCACAATCCCGGACCTGAACTATACATTCTTAAAACAAGCAGCTTAGGAAGCTTCACAACTCAGAAATTCCTTGTTCATCTAGCAGAAAATACTGTTCTAAACATGCCTGCCCTGCGGTTACAACAGTTGCATATTTAGAAAAATATGAAGACAAATGTTTATGGAATGTGTTTGTGTTTTTTACAATACTGGGGATTGAATCCATGGTTGTTCCACCACTGAGCTACCCCTGTAGACCCTTTCTTAACTGTATATTTTAAAACCAAGTCTCAATAAGTTGCCGAGGCTGGCCTCAAATTCAAAACCCTGCTTCAGCAGGGTTTAAATTCTACCCTTTTGACCTTGACATGACCTGTGAGTCAGGCTCACAGTAGCTGGGATTACATGGGTGCACCACCACACTCCATGGAATACGGTATTTCTTAAAGTGTGTTCCCATGGGGGTTATTTTAAATACCGGTTCAGGTGCACTTACATAGATTCAGAAATAATAATTTTTAAACTTCAAAACATCACTGAATTTAGCAATACCATACTGAGTAAACAGGAAATAACAGATAAGGCTATTTGTATTTTATACTGAGGTAACTTTAAATTGCTGTAGTAAAGTCTTAAGCTTTCTACTTAAAAATGGCAAAATCATCAATAGTTTTGCATGAAATGTAAAGCAACATTCTTAATACAACACTCATATATAAGTTAACTTCCACTCCAATTTGGCTAATATTTATTAAACTACAGTAAGATATCTAGGATGGCAAAAAAAAAAAAAAAACACTAGTCGTTCAAGCAATTTTATGTCAATAAATAAAATGTTATTGTAATTCTTAAGTAATCTAATATGCAAATTAACTCAGAATATTTAAGTTTTAAAAACATTGTTAAGCACAATTTAGGCAGAGAGATAACTAATTTTGGAAAGGGGGCTATTTTAAGGACAGGTCCATATGTTTTCAGGTCACTAAATTAGAATTCCATTTGTATTTAAATGTAAATTTAGATGTGCTCTACTTATTTTAGCATGATTTTTTTAAGGAAAGAATATATTTGGATCACATAAACAAACCAAAAATAAATTACATAAGAAAACATAATGTAACAATATTTGTAAGTACTTAACATGAGCATGTGCTTAACATCTAAAAACAAAAGGTACAATATTGGTACAAGTGTGCATTAGAGAAGTCTCTAATATAAAACATTTAAAACGTGGAGAATACTTGATTTTAAAATACAGAAAATAAATGTTAAGATAGGCAAACCTACAATTCTTACAAAAACATGCTTGAAAAGATAAAATTCATCGGAGCACTCATTTCTCAGATATACAAAAGCTGTGAAATCAATCAATGGATATTGCCTCCTGCTTTTGCACTGTTTCACCACTGATTGGTATGAATTCTGAATACACAATTACTGTTGTTTTTCATCTTTCTGCCATGTTCTATATAGAATGCATCTACCAAAAATGAGTAGAACTTGAAACATCAACATTTTTTGTATTACAGTCACTTCCTTATGTTATTTTTAAAAGGCACTATATTTAAAAAATAATATTACAACAAATACCGCTTTGGAAGATCTGAAATTCCAAATCAATGTGTTCCATCAATCATAAGTAGAGTTAAGAAGTCCTAAATTAAATATATATATATATATATATATAAAGTTGATGAATTTAAAGATTATAAAATTGGCTTATTGTAAAAGCAATTCAAGAATAATCAGTTAAAACCTTATCCCCCTACTACCCAAACAACCAAAAAGCGTTAAACACTTTTACATTAGGAACAAGAACATAAAACTAGAAAGACCACATCAAAGCTATGATTCAAACTCAAAAAGAGAAAGGACTCTTAAATCTCTTCCAGGTCACTACAATGGTATGATAATATCAAAGCACTATGTCAGGTACACAGCACTGCTACAACACTGAGGTATAACTGGGCAAATTAAATTTGGGTGAAAACGAAGACTATGTATATGCAATCCTGTATGTGCCCTGATATGTCCTATAAAGAATGGATCTTTTCTGTCCCAGATTAGACTTTGTATAGTGAAAAACAAAGAGAAAACAGTAGAGGAAGGGGAAATCCTACCAACATCTTCAAGGGATACTATAGCATTAACTATATACTGACTATCAGAAAATAAATTAAATACAGAATCTTTAAACATCACAAAATCTTGTAATACTGCATTAAGCTCTACCTTTTGAGCTGATTGTTTGGGTACTGAAAATGTAAAAGTTTGATCGGGGTACCTACTACTGCTGTACCATTTTTTGACCCATCAGTGAATATATTGGGAGCATTCATGATAGGTGTTTTTCTTGTCATTTTTGGAAAAACTATAGGATGCGAAGACCAAAAAGACAATAAAGGATTAGATGGTAAGTGGTTATCAAATGAAATATTAGATTTACAAATGATTATTGCCCAAGTATTTCACTCATTATCTAACTCAACAATTTGATCCATAGTATATGGAGTAATAATTTTATTGGGAGAAATTCCAAACACTCCCTTTGCTGCTTTTTATTCCTTTGAGTATTAATTGTGCTACAGCCTCAGGATACCTAATAAGAATAGTGTTAAAAGAATAAGATAAATGTATCCACAATAATGGACCTTCTTGCCAAAATACTCCTGTAGGAATATTTTTTTGTTGGTGTTACAATAAATAATAAAGGCAAACTTATATCAATTCTATCCAAATGCATATTTTCCATATATGTTTCAATGATTTTTAATGCCTTTCTTGCTTCAGGCGTTAACATGCAGGGTGAATTTGGATCTGATGGGCCTTTTAGGATAGCAAATAAAGGTCCCAACTCTCCCGTTGGTATGCCTAGATAAGGTCTTATTCAATTTATGTCTTCTAATAATTTTTGAAAGTCGTTCAGTGATTTGAGTTGATCTACTTCTATTTGAATTTTTGGTGAATGCACCATGGTTGAAGATAATAGAACTCCTAAATAATTAATTGGAAAATCTAATTTTACTTTATCTATTGCTATCTCTAGATTATAATTTTTTACTAAATTTGTAAGTGTGGCATAATATTCTAGCAATGTGTTTTTAAGTTTATGTGCTAATAATAAATCATCCATATAGTGAAATATTTGTAGTTCAGGATTTTGATTTCTAAGTGCCTGGATTGCTTTGTTAACAAAAATTTGACACATAGTTGGGCTGTTAGCCATCCCTTGAGGGAGTACTTTCCATTCATATCTCTGATCAGGAACTTCATGATTTAGTGCAGGGATAGTAAATGCAAAACGTGGACTATCCTCAGGATGAATTGGAATCGAAAAAAAAAAAATCTTTAATATCTATAGCTAAAACATACCAGGTTTTTGGCAAAGCAGACTATTGGGGAATCCCTGATTGAGCAGGTCCCATAATAAGCATCTCATTATTAATGGCTCTTAAATCTTGCAATAATCTCCATTTACCAGATTTCTTTTTAATGACAAAAATCGGAGTATTATAGGGAGATATGGAAGGTTGTATATGTCCCTCCGTTAATTGTTGTTTGACCAGGTCATGGGCTGCTTGTATCTTTTCTTTACTCAGGGGCCAATGAGAAACCCATACTGGTCTTTCTGATTTCCAAGTAATTTTTATTGTCTCAGTGACCCCTTCTGAAAACCCAATCCATGTCTATTTATTCCTTGATCTATTTGAATTGGTGCTGCTATGCCTTGTTCTTGTTCTCCTAATCTTTTTTCTTTCCCCAAATCTTGTCTAGCCATAATAGTGGGCGCATTTGGATTGCTATTATTTGTTAATTGCAAACCTAATTGATCTAGGACATCTCGTCCCCATAAATTTATAGGAAGATGATCCAATAAAGATGGCTGTATAGTTCCTTCACATCCTTCAGGATCCTTCCAATCTAACACCATTGCATTTCTATGGGGATTAGTTGCCACTCCTAGGCCTCAAAGTGTTTGACTGGCTTGTTGTAATGGTCAATGTTTTGACCATTCTTGATGAGATATGATGCTAAGGTCTGCATGTGACCAGTAGCCCGTTAAATTCATATCCTTGAATATTTAGTTTTAGCATTGGGCGAGAATCTAAATTTAAAGACAGCAGAGACCAATCTACAACTGTGGAGCCTAATCCCCTGGAACCTCTTTCTATTGTACTACTGGAAAATTTATCATGTAGGCTGGGTATTATTAATAGCTGTTCTATTCTGTCTCCTGGTGAAATTACTGATATACCCTTTGGAGAACTAGCTATAATTTTTATTTCACTTTCATAATTGGGATCAATTACCCCAGGACTTACCATAAGTCCTTTTGTAGTAGAAGAACTGTGTCCCAATAATAAGCCTACTGTTCCTTGGAGAAGTGGTCCTTTTACTCCTGTGGGAATGATTTGAACTCCCATCTCTGGTGTTAGTACTGTGCTGGTGGAGGTGCAGATGTCCAACCCTGTGCTCCCTCTGGTTCGTCTGATGAGAGATTGATGGATAATGTGTCCTGGGCACTACCCTGATGGTGTTGCTGGGTTCCTCCATGGTGTTTCTGGGTTCCTCCAGTGACCCGTATATTTGAGGTTGTGGGCTATGTACTTTATAAAGAAAAGAGGTTTATATATTACAGTTTGGGAAGCTGAAAAAATCAAAATCAGATGTTCATATTAATTCAGCCTCTGATGAGGGTTCCTTCTTTGGCTATATAACATCATGGCAGATCGCATAGTTGCAGGAATACAAGCAAAAAGGAGAGAGCACATGATGAGCTAGGAAGCCAGAGACTGGAGAAGTCTTACTCTTTCATAATGACTCTCAAGATGCAAGAACTAACCAGAGTCTCTTCTAAGGGCAGCAACTTCAGGTCTCCCTTTCTGAGGGCAGTGTCCTCAAGTGACCTACCACTAGCTCCACCTCTTCAAGGTTCCACCATCCCCCATATCACCACACTCAGGAGCAAGCTTCCAACACAGGAACCCTGGGTGGACAAACCACAGCTAAACTAAGCACTTGGTAACTGAAGCTTTGCACTCAATGCACAAAACTCTCACAGTGGGGAGAAAAATCTGGAACTCCTGCAGAAGCCCAGCAGATTGGAGAGGAATCAATGTCCTATAAGCATCCAGAAAGTACAAAGGGAAAGAATCTGTAAGAACTGGGGAGTGATGATGTCTACCCTCTGAGATTACAGTGGCAAGTAAAAGAATCTGTACATACAAAAGTAGCTCATATTGTGCCCTGGATATGTAACCACATTCATTAATCTAACCCAATTAGCCCAATGTACAAAAGCACATTCATCTTTGCCCCATTTATCCTATCTCCAGCTAAAAGAAACGTTATGAAAATTAACTTTTCCCTCAAAACTTTTCTGCCAACTGAGTGAAACTAACCTTTAACTTCCACCTCCCAAGGGATGGCTGGTCTGAGATCTTTCCACCACTATGTGGATTTCTATTCAGAGTTTCCTTACAACCTCTTAGGGAGGTGTGATCCCTGCTAGAAGACTCATGGTCCTGATAATAAAATTAAAAGGCCATCACTCTGGACAGCTCTGGTGGGGGACAACCAGTTGCTTTTGTGGATGAAGCAGCCACTGTCCACAGGAAAACAGCTGCCCCACGTCCACCTGCACCCAAAAGTCCTACCTAGCACACCGCCCAACAATTCCCTGCAAATCTGTCTGACCATGCAGAGAAGTGTAAATGGGAATTTCAGCACACATGAAGAGTCAGTCACAACAAGGCACTTGGGGAAATAGTTATCAATAAGGATGTTAGGAGATCAGGCAAAGTACAAAATGAGTGATAAGATCAGGGATAATTTCAACAAGGGGGTAGTTGAACACACTATCCTTGAAAGAATCAAGTGTATACTCACCATAGAATTGAAATTTGAAAACAATAGGCAATGCAGATGTAGATGATTTCAGTAATCCATGCTCTCTTTAAAATGAGGCTTTGGGAGAAGAATAAGATAAGTGTGAGTTTTGCATTTTGTGTCCAGAACATGATGTGATGAAAGGAATATATGGATCAGGTGACATGCGTATTTCTTCCCCATTTCTGGGAGCATGTTTTGAGACACTGTCATTTAGAGTTTGGGGATAAAAATAGGTGTACCCTGGGTTTATGTATATAGAGATGATGCATGAATAGACCATAGGGTGAATAAAGAATATAACAGGTTACTATTTTAAATAATGGATTGAATTGATATTTTAAAAAATACATGAAATCTGGTATTCACATACAAACATTCAATCCAAGTAATTATACATGTAATGGTAATATTAGGGTTACTAATTATAACCAACTCTGTTTGAGTTTTGCTTCAAAAATGATGATGGAATTCAAAAGTTATGTGATATAAAAGAATCTCATGAAAATGCAAGTAAAGCAACATGGAGAAATACATGGGATCTGATACAGGGAGTGAATGAAAGTGAATCATATGCATATCAATTTGTGAATTCTGGATGAAATGATACATCCTATGATGTATACATACTGAAGAAATAGGAATATAACAAATTTGAATAAAAATTTAATTCAAAATACACATCATGTCCCATATGAATATAATTTCATTGATGTTAAACTGGGTCACTTGCTGTAGAAATATTAGGGTTAGTACTCAATATACACTGAAGTTCATTCTGAGTATTCTGAAATGAATATGTATGTCAAGAAAGTGAATATTTCTGAAAAATATCTCCTGAAAAGTTGATTATAAATCCACGCAGATGGACATGAAAGAATCAAGGTAGTATAAGTATATGACACATATAGTTCATGTTTGCAAATTCATACTATATATATATATATATATATATATATATATATTTATATATTTATTTAATACATTAAAATGTAATAGTATGTATGCCAATCGAAATTCATAAGGAGATATATATATCCTTCACATGTGTACCCAAAATATTCATTTTCCTCTACATTGTTTCATGTCTAAACTGGTTGAAGTATAAAGCTCACCACAGCTTGAATTTTCAGTTACCTCAGTGTATTGGGGGGCAGTGATCTCTTCAGAAATTCGTATTTACCAAAGTGAGAGTACTCTCAAAAATATACCTGTGATGGCAGTAGGATTATATATATGTATATAAAAATACCCATTGTGATCCAGGCGACAGAGACAGGGAGTCAGGAAGTTACACATTCATTAATTTTGAAAATTCTTGGAGAAGTAAAATGAGAAAAATGTGTCACAGGTTTTATAATATGTATCTCTGATGAAGCAAAAGGC
Source organism: Callospermophilus lateralis (assembly GCF_048772815.1). Taxonomy (NCBI): domain Eukaryota; kingdom Metazoa; phylum Chordata; class Mammalia; order Rodentia; family Sciuridae; genus Callospermophilus; species Callospermophilus lateralis. Next base: position 1,750,735 of record NW_027513384.1, read on the forward strand.
AAGTCCAAGTATACACCATGCCTCCTATCAAATGCCTCTACTTCTATTCTTTAGGATTATTTTTATCGATGTTAGGATAAGTAGTCAGAGCCTACAAGGTTATGGATTAGTGTCAGAGATTCAATATTTCACATGGCAAAACGGAAAATGAGTCTAATACATATGGGAACACGTGGCACATAAAAATCTTCCACTGTCATCCACCACAATGCCTGGACATTACTATCACCCTAAAGAAGACACAATGAGAGGAGAAGAGGAAAAAAATCTGTGAATACATATCTGGAATTGAAATTCTGAGGAGCTCACAAACTTGGGTGTGGCAGAAGAGATCCCAAAAGTAGAGGACAGGGTAAACATTCCACAAACATGGAACTTTGCTGGCCTACTGACTTCTTGACTATCTGCCTCTGACATTCGTCCTCTAGAAATATAGCTTTGTGTTTTAGCTTCCTTTGTAGTGAGATCATGAAAGCTTGCTCTGAGTCTATGTGAACAGGAGGACATGGGTTCATATTTTCCAATAGGAAGAGGAGGCAGCAGAGCTGAATCCTCTCTATGCAGGTAACTGTGGCCTTTGGTGTATGAATGTCTCCCTGGGTGCATTGTGAAGCTTTTGGCTACCGCCCAGTTGTAATGGCATTTCTTACAGCTTCCCTGGCAAATTGGTGTTTGTTTTTGAAATACAAATAGGTCAACCAGGACACAGTGCTGGAGGGAGATCTGCCACATTGGGTGAGTCAGGTTCTGAAGGCAAAAACACAAACTGGGCTGCTACCCCATATATCTTTCCCACTTGAGCAAAGCAACTTGTTTCTGATCATCGCACCAAATCCTCTCCCCACAACAACATGCCTTTATATTTTCAGGTCTCCTGGCTGCACCTTGTCAGTCACATGTCCTTTGGAAGACAATGACAGAAACACAGGGTCCCACCACAGATGTTGGATCACACACCTGCACTCCATTGCTCCAGGCCCAGTTCCCTGCTGGCTCCTACTCACTGGCATCTCTGTTCTTCTCCATGGTCATGAATTTCACTCAGTCAAAAATGGCACTTGCTGGTTCAGTCATGATGAGCAACAGGAGATCTAAAGATTCTCCAGGGATTTCTGGTCATGGGATTCTCAGAAATTTCATGGTATTGGCCTAGCCATATTTCAAGAATGAAGACGTTGACATTGTGGGTTTTGATTCATTCAGGAGCCATTAACTGTTGAGGAATGTCCTTTCAGTAAAAGCTCTGGAGATCGCATGCATGCAAAGTTCCCAAGGAGTGGCGAAAAGTCACAGGAATCCAGGCCCATTGGGGTCTAAAATATGAGGTTCCTGTGAGTTTTGGCTCTCAACTATAGCAGAAAAGGCTTTCACAGCAAAATCATGTGAAATCCTGGCTGAGCATCCCAGTGCTGTGAAGAAAGCCACCCTCAGCCTAGATCTCAGTTTCCAAAGGCTCCTCTAATGCCTGACCTTCTAAAATCCCAACACAATTCATGGCAATAGTTCTCTGATATCAGTTCCAGAACTCAGTCTCTAATGGCATGACACCAGAGTTGAAGCTGAGGTGGACCCAGTTATCTTTTCCAACCACCACACTAAAGACCATTATGCTAACACAAACATTCCCACATGGCCCTCATCTTCTTCCATACAGACACTCATCATAACATTATGGCTGGGGGTTTCTATAGGGTGAGCAGTCTTAGATGGTGTGCAAAGTAAGCTCTCATGCCCATGATATGCCAAATGTCATGGTGGCCTGGACACCCTTCCTGAGAAACAGGATAGATAAAATGGGTCTGTATTTAATTTTGCTCTGCTTGTCAAATTAGAGGCCTCCTGCCTGACAGTGTACTGGACTCATGAAAAAACCCAAACACCTGTGTGCTAGTTACTGGAGGGCTTGCAACAACTCATTTGACCCAGAGGATCCCTGTTCTGACTTCATATGGGTCAGGAGCCTGACCAGAGGAAGGCAAGAGACTTCATCCAATAGTACAATTGTTTTTCATCCGTTTAGATTGGGATGAACATATGGGATTTTTCCCGAGTTTCCTGGGGTGCTGAGAATGTAATTCACAGCCACACACAGGGCCAGGAGTCTGATACAGACACAGCTTTTACAAAGCACTTTACTTCAAAGTCACAGATTAGGCCTCTTCATTTCTATTTGAAACTTTTCTTGAGGAGTTACAAAGGAGTGCCCTAAGGCAAACACCTCCCTGACATTCAGGGGAACAGAACAATAGGGAAGAAAGAAGCCTGGAGAAAAACTTTAATTGAACACTGTGGCACTGACAGCTCCTAATCATGCAACTTGGGTTACTATCTATCCAAGCAGGGATTCTCCAGAGAGATCCTTTCCAGTCATGCTAATTTTTGAGTTTTCTGAGATGCTTGGCATGCCCTTCAGCAATCAAGTCCATGGCCATATCACAGAGCTTGAATGTGGTACACATCTTGGACACAAAAGCATGAACCCCTTCAGAGAGTGGCCAAAATTCAGGAAGAATACAGGAACTTAGGATCTTGGTAGGTGTTGCCCATCTGCAAGGCAAGCAGCAGTCCATTCATAAATTTGCCATGAGGAGTCCTGCAAAGTTTTCCACTAGACAGGACACATTTACGGCTGCATTCTTCTCTCTACTCTCTTTAACCACAAACCCAGTGAGATCCACTGACCTAAAAAGGCTCACTAGTTAACAGTCCATTTCAAACCAACAACAACAAGAAAAAAAAAACGTTTTTCCTTCATGTTCTCAGAACATGAGACAAAACGACAAATTTAAACACACACCCACTGAGATACACAAACCACCCCTGTATTTGGTCTGCATCTATCCACTCTGTCCTCTGACTGGTGGGTGAAAATATGTTCCTCGGCAGTGGCCTGTCCTGTCTCAGCTCTGGTCTCCTTGGCCATCTCTGTGTAGTTGTCAGGAGCCAGCAATGAGCCAACACTTCTTTCTCAGGAAAGGCCCCTGTTGAGACCATTCAAGGCTTTTGGCTATCCACGCATCACTAGGTACCAACAAAGAATGACTCTGGCCTTGGTACAGACAATCAAGTGAGCCCACTGGGAGTGGAACTGCCTCTGGATGCCTCGCCTCCTGGATCCCAAGTTCAGAGAGTTCCATCACCAAGGAAGTGAGGTGAGGTCACTTCCTTCAGGGAAGTGAATGAGGTCACTGCCTTGGCAACCACTTTGTCCTAACAGTTGTTTCCAAGGGTCCCATGAGATGGAGGCTGCCCCACCTTCCTGTGACATTTTCACAAGACATAAAGGTCTATACACCCTAGGAGCCTGGGATCAGCAATCCACACAGACCTGATTGTGTCCCTCTTCCCTGCATTGAGAAGAGAGAGACTGATTCAGCCTCATCCCTTCATCCTGACTGGGTTGTTGGCCATGGAAGATGACTTTAGACCTCACAGGTCCTACGTAGCTGCCTACATTTGCTCCAGGGATCATTTCTGCATCTACCTTTGAGCTTCTCAGCAGCTGTAGGATTCCCTACATACCTGTATGGCAAGATCAACTCAGCACCTGCTGTTATGTGAAAATAGATTGAGGGAACAGAGTATGGTTAAGGGTCATATCATGTTCGATTTGGGTTAAAAGTCATTCTGCTGGATGAATACAGGTATTGGGCAACTGGGATATTTATAGGAATGTAAGGTGAAATGTAAGTATGAAAATAGAAAACTAGGTAAGATCTGAAGCACACAAGTTTGTTGGGGCCTTGATTTGGATACATAGTTTTGAATTATGTTCTGCAGAGATGAATCCTCTAAATCCATAGACAATTGCCTGAGATCTTGTACCTCGGACTACTGAATGTAAAAGAGAGCTTGCAGTGAAATGGAGAGAGTAGGCAGGATTCCAGTGTAGGGTAAGGAAGAATAGTGAGTTTAGGATTTGGATCAAAGGCCGTTTTTGCAATCCAATGAATTTCTATTAAAATGTAAATGGGAATGTCAGCACACATGAAGAGTCAGTCACAACAAGGCACTTGGGAAAATAGATATCAATAAGGATGTTAGGAGATCAGGCAAAGTACAAAATGAGTGATAAGATCAGGGATAATTTCAACAGGGGTGTAGTTGAACACACTATCCTTGAAAGAATCAAGTGCATACTCACCATAGGATTGAAATTTGAAAACAATAGGCAATGCAGAAGTAGATGATTTTAGTAATCCATGCTCTCTTTAAAATGAGGCTTTGGGAGAAGAATAAGATAAGTGTGAGTTTTGCATTTTGTGTCCAGAACATGATGTGATGAAAGGAATATATGGATCAGGTGACATGCGTATTTCTTCCACCATTTCTGGGAGCATGTTTTGAGACACTGTCATTTAGAGTTTGGGGATAAAAATAGGTGTACCCTGGGTTTATGTATATAGAGATGATGCATGAATAGACCATAGGGTGAATAAAGAATATAACAGGTTACTATTTTAAATAATGGATTGAATTGATATTTTAAAAAATACATGAAATCTGGTATTCACATACAAACATTCAATCCAAGTAGTTATACATGTAGTGGTAATATTAGGGTTACTAATTATAACCAACTCTGTTTGAGTTTTGCTTCAAAAATGATGATGGAATTCAAAAGTTATGTGATATAAAAGAAATCTCATGAAAATGCAAGTAAAGCAACATGGAGAAATACATGGGATCTGATACAGGGAGTGAATGAAAGTGAATCATATGCTTATCAATTTGTGAATTGTGGATGAAATGATACATCCTATGATGTATATATACTGAAGAAATACGAATATAACACATTTGAATAAAAATTTAATTCAAAATACACATCATGTCCCATATGAATATACTTTCATTGAATGTAAACGGGGTCACTTACTGCAGAAATATTAGGGTTAGTACTCAATATAGACTGAAGTTCATTCTGAGTATTCTGAAATGAATATGTATGTCAAGAAAATGAATATTTCTGAAAAATAGCTCCTGAAAAGTTGATTATAAATCCACGCAGATGGACATGAAAGAATCAAGGTAGTATAAGTATATGACACATATAGTTCATGTTTGCAAATTCATACTATATATATATATATATATATATATATATATATATATATATATATATATTTAATAAACTAAAATGTAATAGTATGTATGCCAATCGAAATTCATAAGGGGATATATATATCCTTCACATATGTACCCAAAATATTCATTTTCCTCTACATTGTGTCATGTCTAAACTGGTTGAAGTATAAAGCTCACCACAGCTTGAATTTTCAGTTACCTCAGTGTATTGGGGGGCAGTGATCTCTTCAGAAATTCGTATTTACCAAAGTGAGAGTACTCTCAAAAATATACCTGTGATGGCAGTAGGATTATATATATGTATATAAAAATACCCATTGTGATCCAGGCGACAGAGACAGGGAGTCAGGAAGTTACACATTCGTTAATTTTGAAAATTCTTGGAGAAGTAAAATGAGAAAAATGTGTCACAGGTTTTATAATATGTATCTCTGATGAAGCAAAAGGCAAGTCCAAGTATACACCATGCCTCCTATCAAATGCCTCTACTTCTATTCTTTAGGATTATTTTTATCGATGTTAGGATAAGTAGTCAGAGCCTACAAGGTTATGGATTAGTGTCAGAGATTCAATATTTCACATGGCAAAACGGAAAATGAGTCTAATACATATGGGAGCACGTGGCACATAAAAAGCTTCCACTGTCATTTACCACAATGCCTGGATATTACTATCACCCTAAAGAAGACACAATGAGAGGAGAAGAGGAAAAAAATCTGTGAATACATATCTGGAATTGGAAATTCTGAGGAGCTCACAAACTTGGGTGTGGCAGAAGAGATCCCAAAAGTAGAGGACAGGGTAAACATTCCACAAACATGGACCTTTGCTGGCCTACTGACTTCTTGACTATCTGCCTCTGACATTCGTCCACTAGAAATATAGCTTTGTGTTTTAGCTTCCTTTGTAGTGAGATCATGAAAGCTTTGTCTGAGTCTATGTGAACAGGAGGATATGGGTTCATATTTTCCAATAGGAACAGGAGGCAGCAGAGCTGAATCCTCTCTATGCTGGTGACTGTGGCCTTTGGGGCATGAGTGTCTCCCTGGGTGCATTGTGAAGCCTCTGGCTCACTGCCCAGTTTTAATTTCTTACAGCTTCCCCTGAAAATTGGTGTTTGTTTTTGATATACAAAAAGGCCAACCAGGACACAATGCTGGAGGGAACTCTGCCACGTAGCGTGAGTCAGGGTCTGAAGGCAAAAACACAAACTGGGCTGCTACCCCATATATCTTTCCCACTTGAGCATAGCAAGATATTTTTGAGCATCGCACCAAATCCTCTCCCCACAACAACATGATTTTATATTTTCGGGTCTCCTAACTGTACCTTGTCAGTCACATGGCATTTGGAAGCCAATGACAGAACCACAGGGGCCCACCACAGATGTTGGATCACACACCTGCACTCCATTGCTCCAGGCCCAGTTTTCCGCTGGCTCCTACTCACTGCCATCTCTGTTCTTCACCATGGTCATGAATTCCACTCAGTCAACAATGGCACTAGCTCGTTGAATCATGATGAGCAGCAGGAGATCTAAAGTTCTCCAGGAATTTCTGGTCATGAGATTCTCAAAAACTTCATGGTATTGGCCTAGCCATATTTCAATAATGAAGAAGTTGACAATGTGGGTTTTGATTCGTTCAGGAGCCATCAAGTGTTGAGGAATCTCCTTTCAGTAAAAGCTCTGGAGATCACATGCAGGCAAGGTTCCCAAGGAGTGGTGAAAGGTCACAGGAATCCAGGTATATTGGGGTCTAAAATAAGAGGTTCCTGTGAGTTTTGGCTCTCAACTATAGCAGAAAAGGCTTTCACAGCAAAATCATGTGAAATCCTGGCTGAGATTCCCAGTGTTGTGAAGAAAGCCACCCTCGGCCTAGATCTCAGTTTCCAAAGGCTCCTCTAATGCCTGACCTTCTAAAATCCCAACACAATTCATGCCAATAGTTCTCTGATATCAGTTCCAGAACTCAATCTCTAATGACATCACACCAGAGTTCAAGCTGAGGTGAACCCAGTCATCTTTTCCAACCACCACACAAAAAACCACTATTATAACAAAAACACTCCCACATGGCCCTCATCTTCTTCCATACAGACACTCATCATAACATTCTGGCTGGTGGTTTCTATAGGGTGAGCAGTCTTAGATGGTGTGCAAAGTAAGCTCTCATGCCCATGATATGCCAAATGTCATGGTGGCCTGGACACCCTTACTGAGAAACAGGATAGATAAAATGGGCCTGTAGTTCATACTGCTCTGCTTCTCAAATTAGAGGCCTCTTGCCTGCCAGGGGTAGATTCTTTATGTTTCCTAGACTCATGAAAAAACCCAAACACCTGTGTGCTAGTTACTGGAGGGCTTGCAACAACTCATTTGACCCAGAGGATCCCTGTTCTGACATCATAGGGGTCAGAAGTCTGACCAGAGGAAGGCGAGAGACTTCATCCAATAGTACACTTGTTTTTCATCCGTTTAGATTGGGATGAACATATGGGATTTTTCCCGAGTTTCCTGGGGTGCTGAGAATGTAATTCACAGCCACACACAGGGCCAGGAGTCTGATACAGACACAGCTTTTACAAAGCACTTTACTTCAAAGTCACAGATTAGGCCTCTTCATTTCCATTTGAAACTCTTTTCTTGAGGAGTTACAAAGGAGTGCCCTAAGGCAAACACCTCCCTGACATTCAGGGGAACAGAACAATAGGGAAGAAAGAAGCCTGGAGAAAAACTTTAATTGAACACTGTGGCACTGACAGCTCCTAATCATGCAACTTGGGTTACTATCTATCCAAGCAGGGATTCTCCAGAGAGATCCTTTCCAGTCATGCTAATTTTTGAGTTTTCTGAGATGCTTGGCATGCCCTTCAGCAATCCAGTCCATGGCCATGTCACAGAGCTTGAATGTGGTACACATCTTGGACACAAAACCATGAACCTCTTCAGAGAGTGGCCAAAATTCAGGAAGAATACAGGAACTTAGGATCTTGGTAGGTGTTGCCCATCTGTAAGGCAAGTAGCAGTCCATTCATAAATTGGCCATGAGGAGTCCTGCAAAGTTTTCCACTAGACAGAACACATTTATGGCTGCATTCTTCTCTCTACTCTCTTTAACCACAAACCCAGTGGGATCCACTGACATAAACAGGCTCACTTTTTAACAGTCCATTTCAAACCAACAACAACAACAACAACAACAACAAAAAAGTTTTTCCTCATGTTCTCAGAACAGGAGACAAAATGACAAATTTAAATACACACCCACTGAGACACACAAACCACCCCTGTATTTGGTCTGCATCTATCCACTCTGTCCTCTGACTGGTGGGTGAAAATATGTTCCTCGGCTGTGGCCTGTCCTGTCTCAGCTCTGGTCTCCTTGGCCATCTCTGTGTAGTTGTCAGGAGCCAGCAATGAGCCAACACTTCTTTCTCAGGAAAGGCCCCTTTTGAGACCATTCAAAGCATTTGACTATGCACACATCACTAGGTACCAACAAAGAATGACTCTGGCCTTGGTATAGACAATCAAGTGAGCCCACTGGGAGTGGAACTGCCTCTGGATGCCTCGCCTCCTGGATCCCAAGTTCAGAGAGATCTATCACCAAGGAAGTGAGGTGAGGTCACTTCCTTCAGGGAAGTGAATGAGGTCACTGCTTTGGCAACCACTTTGTCCCAACAGTTTTTCCCAGGTGTGTGTGTGTGTGTGTGTGTGTGTGTGTGTGTGTGTGTGTGTGTTTCTTTAAGGACCCAAGACTTGAACGTAACATGTTTTGACTCAAAAATGGTTGTTTGTGTACCCTTTCAAGTTAAACAGAACCTGTATAGGTATAACACACATTGTTATAATCAGTCCTGAACAAATGTTGTGTCCCACATTGTCACTTTCTGCCTTATAGAAAGTGGCCAGAACCACTGTTACCCTCCTCTTCCTTTTTTCATCATCATTTTCTCCTCTACTCTCCCTTCTGTTTTCAACTTGGGCAGTCTCCTGTAGTCTGACAAAGAACTCTGGATCTACTCTTTGTCTGTCTTCAGGAAGGCTGAGAAATTTAGGTGAGCTTTTGAAGAAGAGTTAATTGCAGGTTAAGTGGAGAGAAATGAAAGGCACCATTTTGTCTTTTCATTGGTAACAGGGGAAAAACTCTGTAGGTCAGCCCTGGCAGGCCAGTGCAGCTGTTCTAAACCTTCTTGCCTCTAGTTCACCGTCAAGTTCTTCTTAGATTGGACACATGTAATGTCAAAGCTAGAACAAAGCCAAAAAGTCTATTTGTTTTATGTTCCTCATTTCTGAGATGTAAATAGGGTCTTAAGCAAAGAATAGAGAGAATATCTTGCTTGATATTCATGGTCCAACACTGCTTTTCACTACTTAATTATCTTCTCTAATGCCTTTTCAAATAGAACACAGGTAAAGTGTATGTGAGTGTGTGTGTGTGTGTGTGCACACATGCGTGCACATGGGTAAGAACTAGAGAAATGTGTAAAATTTGTCATGATTTAAATAGCAGCATACCATTATTTTTAGTTCTCCTAAAAGCATCTGTTTGAAAGTGGCTCTTCGTATAAAATTCTCTTCCCATACACACTCTGAATTCAGTAAGGATTATTTATGTCGTGTCATCTAGATTTATAAATTTAAAATTCCTTAGGACTTGCCCCAAATGTTTCTATAAACAACCAATTATATTTTTTCTTTATAAAAAATGAATGTGGAATGAACATAACACTCTCTTGTCCCTCATATCTGCTATATTTCTCTGACCCTTTATGAACATAGAGGCTTACTGAGTACACCCTAACCAACCTAGACACAGTTCCATTAGCCTGAGGCAGATCCCCCACCCAGTGGCTGGAAAGGAGCACTGAAATCAAAGGAGGGCCTCACCACTCACAGCAGCATCTCCCCATTTACCAGAATATCCCTTGATATATCACTGGGAATCATTCTAAGACACGGGAAGTCCCAATTTCAGCCACTTTGAGAACAGCTCTCCATTCTTAATGCCTGAAGTTTCCTTGCAAGATATCTGTAATGTTTCACTGCTCTAAACTGTTCCCTTTTCTGAATTTCCTTGAATGTACTCCAACCCTATCCTCTCACATGGCCCTATGTCCATCCTTCTAGATTAAGATGTACAGCCATCCAAAAAGTTTCTCCAGCTTACCCTTTGGTAACTCCTCTCATATACTCTCCAGCCTCTGGAAACCACTGATCAGTTTTCTGTTTCTATAATTTTGGCTTTTCCAAAATGTTTTATAAATGAATGATTTTATTCAGTTTTTATACTTAGGATAATACATTTGAGATTCATCTAAAATTAGTATGGCAAATAAATAGTAGCCTGACTCAACTTCTGATGATTGGTTTGAGGTTCAATAGAGGGGACCTATAATTTGTTTAAAGAGGGAGGTAAGAAAATAACACCAACTTAATGATTATTCGAGGGAGAAAGATCCAAAATTTATAAATGTAGATGAGCTTATAAAAACTAATCAAATTGTGGAAATCACACATGTAATCGAATAGAGGAAAAAGAATCTCCAGTACTACTAAAAACCACCTGCCATACTAGATCAAATACAGCAAGCACATCCTTTCAAATGCACAGCTGAACCAAGAAGAAAATAAGTGAATTCTTCAGTAGGGTCAAGAAAGAAGAATAGAGTGTTAAGCAAGTGCTAAAGTTTCAGTTGCCCTAGAGTTTTTTTTTGTTTTTTGTTTTTTTTTTTTTAATAAGAACATAAAAACAAAGGTTTAGACCTGAGAAAGAACATAGGAATTGGGATTCTCCACACAGAGAAGCGCTTCTATAATACAATTCAACTTCTGTAAAGGACTAGGGTAAAAGGAAAAAAATCTACTTCCAACAAAGAAAGCCTGCAAGAACAATTGGTTTGTGCCAGCCTTATTTCTAGATGAAGATGAAAAAGTTTCCCCTGAGACTTCCTACAGGTTTGGCTTAAATTTACACAACTTGGCAGGGTTTCAGAAACCAGCAGCAAGAACTTGGAGTGCATAGGTCTTTAGAGAGCCCCAGAACTCCTGGCAGAAACAAAAGAAAATCCCTATGGAGAAGTACATTCTCAACCTAGGTTCCTGAGGATTCCCACAGAACAACCTTAACTGAGAATGAGCTCACAATCAAAAATTATAAAGTATGTTTGAAAACCACACTGGGGGTAATGGTCAGTAGCAAAAGAAATAAAAATGAACTCTCCCTTCACCCAGAACTTCAGATGTTGAGAATTATCAGATATGTTTTATACCTAAATTTAAACAATTTAAAAATCAAATTAAAAACTTGAACATGAAATATGCCTGAACAGGGAAAACAGTATATTATAGGCAACTGATTAGAGAATTAATTGAAATGGAAGATGACTCTGGAATAACTATCCAGACAGGAAAACAGAGGGACTAGCACACAATATGAGTGTGTAACAACAGAAATTTAATGATATGTCATTACATTGGAGTTAGGAAGCGATAGAAAAGAGAAAACTGGGGAAAGAAAGTATTCATAGGATATTGGCTAGGATATTTTTTCTGAAATTGATGAAGGATTTGAAACTTCAAATTCAAGAAACATAATGAATACAAAACAGGTTAAATAAAAAGAACATCTTTCATTGTAATGGTTGAACTCATAAGGGGAGGGAGACAGCAACAACTGAAAAAAGACTATAGGATAATATTTTCAAAAGGTGAAGGAAAAATGGAATAATATACTCTGCCAAATTATTATCCAAAATGAAAACAAAATGGAGAATTTACCAACAAATTATCCTCTTAGAAAGAACTTATACAGTTTGTATTTCAAATGGAAACAAACAGAACTCAAGGGATGAAGCATGAGAAGGAAGATGATTTGATAAATTACTAAATATAGATAAGTAAAATAAAATAAAAGTGTCTAATATGTGTCTTTATAAACAAAGACAATAAAAATATAATGCTAGACCCTAATAAGAGATGGTACAAGTTTCATAAGATTTAAAGCATTGGAATTTTTATGAATTGTTTTCCAGGTGAGTAAAATTAAAATTTAACGGTAAACTTTTAATTAGATATCCAGAGATAAATGTTGGGAGGCTGAGACAGGAGATCACAAGTTCAAGAAAAGCCTCAGCAGCTTAGTGAAGCTCTAAGCAACTTAGAAAGACCATGTCTCAAAATAAAAAAAAAATGGGGTCTGGGGATATAGCTCAGTGGCAGAGAGCCTCTGGGTTTAATTCCCAGTACCCAATAAATAAATAAATAAAAGTTAAAGAATCATTGACTTGGAAGTGAGAGCATAAAGTGTGAAGGTTCTTCAAATATCCCTGATGGTTAAAAAAAAAAAAAGGCGTGAAGTCACCCTGTTGCAAGAGAAGCCACTGCTAGCCATAAGTCAAGTACTCTGTGGTGTTTCTGGTGTGGGTTTGTGAAGAATCTGAAGGGCAGTGGGGTTCTTGTGAGGCACACTGCATGACTTGAGTGCAGTCAGTGAACTTTCACTTCTCTCCCACCAAGAAACCCCACAGAGGGGCTAACTAGGACACCACATGTTTGAATTAAAACCAGGAAAGCATTTTGCAAGTGTTCTGACCTACATGGGTAAACCTGGAGGAATGTCCTTTCTCTCACCTCAGTACTGGATGAAAGAATTGCTGCTGCTCCTGAGGAGGTTTGTCTCCCTTCCTGTGGCTCCAGTTCAATACTCAAAGCACCGAGAAGTCCAAATGTGGTGTACCAAAGCAGACTTCAGTGTCTTTACATCTGTTCTGTGTTCTGTATTCAAATTCTTCTAATTTTCAATAATCCTACTGAGTGTGTTTTAACTAGTGTGACTCAAATGAATCAGCCACCTCTTGTGAAGTCACACACAGGGTAATCCAACCCATGTGACCTTAAATGAAGTTGCAGAAAACTTTCAGAAGTATGGCAATACCACAGTGGTGAGCATAAGTGAAGCAATTCCCAACACTGCTCTTCTATTAAGGAAGGTTCTGGAATGGCCATCTGATGATGGTATGCTGCCATCCAACCAGACGGGAAGGTTGGAATTGTCTTATAAAATAAAGTTTCCTGAAGAACCTGGTTGTGATGTTGCTGTCACTGGGCTGAAGGCCCTAGGAGAGCACTAGTGCTTGGTGCCCTTGCATTATTTGAAGGTGGAACAGCATATGAAGTTCAGAAGACAAAAGTGAAGTAGAACATTTCTATTAAGAAAAATATTGCCCTAAAATACAGCTGCACTTCATTGACATCAGTAGTCATAGAAGCAACTGTTACAGTCAATAAACTGAACTGTGTGATGCTATTAGTTTGGAGATGGAATTTAAGGTAGGACCAGATTTATGGTATGTATTAGCCAAATGCAGGCTTACTGAATGATAAGTCTAATGAAGCTTCCGTAGGCATATCAGTTATACCAGGCCTCAAGCTTGGCAGAATTGCAACTTCTGTCTTCAAATTATGATCAACTTAGCATAAAATGCCTTGCTGTCCAATCTTTAAAATGTGCTTGCCCTTTCTATCAACTGACCTGCCTGATTTATGTGTTTTTCAAATCTATTCCCACACCCAAATCTTTTCATTATGTAAGAAATGAAGAGAGACTAGGTAACAAAATACTGAGCATCACATAGAGAATTAAAATCCCACAAGTCATGAACAACAGCCTAGACCTTCTGTGGTCTATCCCCTCAGTCAGTTCACATGTTGCTAGTAAGGCCTGTGTGGCTGTTTGCCTGCTACTTTATGTTTATATCTACCACATTTAAAACAGTACACATCAGGTTTGTGTAACCATTGATTTTGTTGGCCTTTGTCCAAGTCTTATGATGATTTCTTAATGTCTTTCTATGAATTCTGTTTTGTTCTGCTATGAAACTTCCATTTTGAAAATCACAAACCTCTAGTTGAAAAGTTCATGTGAAGTCCACATTGTACAGAAGCACATATCTTTAGTGTCTCCAGACAAAAGAAAAGTCTTAAAGTTTAATTTAATGTTTGCACTTTTGGGCACAACTTGAAAGAGGTACTAAAGAAAAAGTTGGACTGAACCATTGAACCATTAAATATTTTTAGCAAAATGTGTTTGCCTTCTGCAGGACATATGCCCTTTAATTTTGTAAATATTCTTTTAAAGTAGAGATGATTTGTGGCTGTAACCAAAATAATACTTTATCATATTTTTTTTTAATCTTGTAATTTTTTTCCATATCTATTGAAAGTTGTTTGCCAACTATTTTTGTTAGAAGTGTAACTTTTTCCGTTCTCTTCCCAAACTCTCTTGCAAAGATAGAAGTGAATTTCTACTGTTGAATTCAGCAGATATTTAATACTTTATATGCTGTTGAGCTATGTGATATAATAGCTGCATGTTTAATAATGTGTTTTGCTGTATAACCCATAAAATGATGATTTATATCGATGTCAGTTCATCTGTATACATGTGCTACTTGGAAAGTGTTTATTTGTGATTGTAGTCCTGTGGATGAAAAAATTTCTCAGTGTCCTCCAACTTGTAAAAACTTACTACAAGAGTTTAAGCTCCTCAGGAAATAATGAAATAGGAAAAAAAGAGTTGAGGATCACTACTAAGTATATGAAAATATAATGTAGAACTTCTAAAACACAAGATGGAAGATATTGAATTTTAAAACTTGATTTGAAAAAAAAAGATGGGGAAAAGAAAAAAGGTAAAGGAGGATAAAATATAATACAAAATTAAGTGGGTAGCAGTAATTCCAAAAATATCAGGAATCACAAAATGTAAAAGGACTAAACTTTCTTCTTAAGAAGACAGGGATTAGATAAAAATTAAGACCAACTACACAATATTTACAAAAGAAACACCTTAAATTTAAGGATATGAGACAATAAAATAGGTAGTTGACATAAGGTATGCCAGGCAAATATTAAGCAAAAGAAAGCAGAGGTCGACTAGGAGAGGGAAGATGGCTGCGGAGGGAGTGAATCAACTCCGTGTACTGTGTCACTGTGAAGGAAAATGACGAGTTAGAAGGGCTAAAAGCTATCTTGTTAGGAACTTCCAGCAAGATTGGGGTGCTCCAAAACCTAGTGGAAGGATTGTCATCGCACGAGGATCAGCTTCGGGGGCTCAAACGCGAGCGATCTGTCCATACGGAGCGTCATGCTGCTTGTTCGTAAGATCGCCCCGCGGCTGGAGTCTGTGGAGTGCGCTGGGAAACGACAGGCTGGCAGCGCAGAGATACAGTGATGCTGATTCTGCGGGCTCCTGCCAGCTATGCATTTGCTGAGCTCAGAGCTGAATTCTGGGTTTGAGACGGGGGAAGGAAACGGTCCAGTTCGGTTCTCCACAGAAAACCAGATCTTCCAAACAAAAGTTGAATAAGGAAACTATAGAACTCAATAACACAATTAATAACCTAGACTTAATTGATATATATAGAATATACCACCCAACATCAAGCAGTTACTCTTTTTTCTCAGCAGCACATGGATCCTTCTCAAAAATAGATCATATATTATGTCACAGGGCAACTCTTAGACAATATAAAGGAGTGGAGATAATACCATGCATCTTATCTGATCACAATGGAATGAAACTGAAAATCAAGGATAAAAGAAGGAAGGAAAAAACATGCATCACTTGGAGAATGAACAATAGGTTACTACATAATCAGTGGGTTATAGAAGACATCAAGGAGGAAATTAAAAATTCTTAGAGATAAATGAAAGCACAGACACAACATATCAGAATCTATGGGACACATTGAAAGCAGTTCTAAGAGGAAAATTCATTGCTTGGAGTTCATTCCTTAAAAAAAGAAAAAACAACAAATAAATGATCTCATACTTCATCTCAAAATCCTAGAAAAAGAAGAGCAAAACAACAGAAAAAGAAGTAGAAGGCAAGAAATAATTAAAATCAGAGCTGAAATTAATGAAATCGAAACAAAAGAAACAATTGAAAAGATTGACAAAACTAAAAGTTGGTTCTTTGAAAAAGTAAATAAAATCTACAGACCCTTAGCCATGCTAACGAAGAGAAGAAGAGAGAGAAATCAAATTACTAGCATACGGGATGAAAAAGGCAATATCACAACAGACACTTCAGAAATACAGAAGATAATCAGAAACTATTTTGAATCCTTATACTCCAATAAAATAGAAGATAGTGAAGGCATCGATAAATTTCTTAAGTCATATGACCTGCCCAGATTGAGGCAGGAGGATATAGACAACCTAAACAGACTAATATCAATTGAGGAAATAGAAGAAACCATCAAAAGACTACCAACTAAGAAAAGCCCAGGACCGGATTGGTATACAGCAGAGTTTTACAAAACCTTTAAAGAGGAACTAATACCAATACTTTTCAAGCTATTTCAGGAAATAGAAAAAGAGGGAGAACTTCCAAATTCATTCTACGAGGCCAACATCACCCTGATTCCTAAACCAGACAAAGACACTTCAAAGAAAGAAAACTACAGACCAATATCTCTAATGAACCTAGATGCAAAAATCCTCAATAAAATTCTGGCGAATCGGATTCAAAAACATATCAAAAAAATTGTGCACCATGATCAAGTAGGATTCATCCCTGGGATGCAAGGCTGGTTCAATATATGGAAATCAATAAATGTTATTCACCACATCAATAGACTTAAAAATAAGAACCATATGATCATCTCGATAGATGCAGAAAAAGCATTCGACAAAAAACAGCATCCCTTTATGTTCAAAACGCTAGAAAAACTAGGAATAACAGGAACTTACCTCAACATTGTAAAAGCAATCTATGCTAAGTCTCAGGCTAGCATCATTCTGAATGGAGAAAAATTGAAGGCATTCCCTCTAAAATCTGGAACAAGACAGGGATGCCCTGTCTCACCACTTCTGTTCAACATAGTTCTCGAAACACTGGCCAGAGCAATTAGACAGATGAAAGAAATTAAAGGCATAAAAATAGGAAAAGAAGAACTTAAATTATCACTATTTGCAGATGACATGATTCTATACCTAGCAGACCCAAAAGGGTCTACAAAGAAACTATTAGAGCTAATAAATGAATTCAGCAAAGTGTCAGGTTATAAAATCAACACGTATAAATCAAAGGCATTCCTGTATATCAGCGACAAATCCTCTGAAATGGAAATGAGGACAACTACTCCATTCACAATATCCCCCCAAAAAATAAAATACTTAGGAATCAACCTAACAAAAGAGGTGAAAGACTTATACAATGAAAACTACAGAACCCTAAAGAGAGAAATAGAAGAAGATCTTAAAAGATGGAAAAATATACCCTGTTCATGGATAGGCAGAACTAACATCATCAAAATGGCGATATTACCAATAGTTCTCTATAGGTTTAATGCAATGCCAATCAAAATCCCAATTGCATTTCTTATAGAAATAGAGAAAGCAATCATGAAATTCATATGGAAAAATAAAAGACCCAGAATAGCAAAAACAATGCTAAGCAGGAAGGGTGAATCAGGCGGTATAGCAATACCAGACTTCAAACTATACTACAGAGCAATAGTAACAAAAACATCATGGTACTGGTACCAAAACAGGCGGGTGGACCAATGGTACAGAATAGAGGACACAGAAACCAATCCACAAAACTACAACTATCTTATATTTGATAAAGGGGCTAAAAGCATGCAATGGAGGAAGGATAGCATCTTCAACAAATGGTGCTGGGAAAACTGGAAATCCATATGCAACAAAATGAAACTGAATCCCTTTCTCTCGCCATGCACAAAAGTTAACTCAAAATGGATCAAGGAGCTTGATATCAAATCAGAGACACGGCATCTGATAGTAGAAAAAGTTGGCTACGATCTACATACTGTGGGGTCGGGCTCCAAATTCCTCAATAGGACACCCATAGCACAAGAGTTAATAACTAGAATCAACAAATGGGACTTACTCAAACTAAAAAGTTTTTTCTCAGCAAAAGAAACAATAAGAGAGGTAAATAGGGAGCCTACATCCTGGGAACAAATCTTTACTCCTCACACTTCAGATAGAGCCCTAATATCCAGAGTATACAAAGAACTCAAAAAATTAGACAATAAGATAACAAATAACCCAATCAACAAATGGGCCAAGGACCTGAACAGATACTTCTCAGAGGAGGACATACAATCAATCAACAAGTACATGAAAAAATGCTTACCATCCCTAGCAGTCAGAGAAATGCAAATCAAAACCACCCTAAGATACCATCTCACTCCAGTAAGATTGGCAGCCATTAGGAAGTCAAACAACAACAAGTGCTGGAGAGGATGTGGTGAAAAGGGTACACTTGTTCATTTTTGGTGGGACTGCAAATTGGTGCAGCCAATCTGGAAAGCAGTATGGAGATTTCTCGGAAAGCTGGGAATGGAACCACCATTTGACCCAGCTATTCCCCTTCTCGGTCTATTCCCTAAAGACCTAAATAGAGCATGCTACAGGGACACTGCTACATCGATGTTCATAGCAGCACAATTCATAATAGCAAGACGGTGGAACCAACCTAGATGCCCTTCAATAGACGAATGGATAAAAAAATGTGGCATTTATACACAATGGAGTATTACTCTGCATTAAAAAAATGACAAAATCATAGAATTTGGAGGGAAATGGATGGCATTAGAGCAGATTATGCTAAGTGAAGCCAGCCAATCCCTAAAAAACAAATGCCAAATGTCTTCTTTGATATAAGGAGAGTAACTAAGAACAGAGTAGGGACGAAGAGCATGAGAAGAAGATTAACATTAAACAGGGATGAGAGGTGGGAGGGAAAAGGAGGGAGAACGGAAATTGCATGGAAATGGAAGGAGACCCTCAGGGTTATACAAAATTACATACAAGAGGTAGCGAGGGGAAAGGGAAAAATAATACAAGGGGGAGATATGAACTGCAGTAGAGGGGGTAGAGAGAGAAGAGGGGAGGGGAGGGGAGGGGGATAGTAAAGGATAGGAAAGGCAGCAGAATACAACAGACACTAGTATGGCAATATATAAATCAATGGAAGTGTAACTGATGTGATTCTGCAATTTGTATACGGGGCAAAAATGGGAGTTCATAACCCACTTGAATCAAAGTGTAAAATATGATATATCAAGAACTATGAAATGTTTTGAACAACCAACAATAAAAAAAAGCAGAGGTCATTACATTAATAGGAAATAAAACCCCAAACTTTGGGCTGAGAATATAGCTCAATTGGTAGAGTGCTTGTCTTGAATGTCCAAGGCCCTGGGTTCAATCCCCAGCACCCAAACAAACAAACAAAACCCCCAAACTTTAGACAGTTTTGTTAAAGAAAAAAAATTTCAATCTAAGGATTAAAGGTTTAATTTACCAGGAGGTATAACATTGTTAAACTGTTAGGCCTTTAATTACACAGATTTGCAATATATAAAACAAAAATTGATAGTCTAACAAGGAAAGATTGAAAAAAATGTACATCACAATAGGATAATGAGAACAGTAATCATTCTAGCAATCTGATAAGCCACAATTAGGGTTTCAGATAAAACTTCTAATTAGGATAAAATGTAGATTCCCAAAAGTGTCAACCCACACTACTTATGTGGATTTAGCAAGTGGTTCTTACAACGTCCTTATATAGTTTGTCATTTTATAATTTCCTTTTCTGGTAAACAAATTTCTCTTTGCCAGGAAGAAACATTTTAAACCAAACTATTGGAGCTGGAGATTTAGTTTAGTGACAGAAAACTTGCCTAGGATGCAGCAGGCTCTGGGTTCAATCCCCAGGGCCACAAAAACAAACAAAAATAAAATAAATAAATCTGTTGATCTATTTGTAAATAAATAAACAGTCATCACAGTAACCATTGAACCTATTTGAATCTTCTATACATGAAGATTCAGAGCAGTTTCTTAGACTGGATCTGTGAGGTACTGTCTTTCTTTGCTTTTCTCCGTTTTGAAACCTATATTCATTACCTCCTTTCCTTTTTTTCAATCCTGACCACCTCCCCCCCGTAATAATTTCAAATCAATACTAATGAGTTGTATGAGGAGAATTGTGTTGGTCATTGAGGAAAGATGTTTCTTTACTAATTGTGTGCTAATAGCTTGGAGGCTTTCCACAAAGAAAAAAAAGCCCTCTCAACAGAAGCAACTTTCTCTCACCCGCTCCTAACTGTCTCTGAGGATCAAAGCACATACTGCTCTGTGTTGCACAAACTCAGGGTCCTTGGCTGAATGCCCTTAGAGATGCTGGATTGAAACTGAGCAATCCATTACCATCTCTGACTCCTCCTTACTTTGTACCCCTAGAAAATGGGGACAGTTACCTTGTGGACCATAATAAACATGAGATTCTGAAAAATGCCTGGAAAAGTTCCTGAGTAGCTGTTATTAGGAATACTCTTCTTATCAGTATTATGTTAATCATAAGTATTTGATTGCTTCCAGCAGAAAAATAGAGACTCTCTGGAAACCAAGGCAGGACTGGGCTGAGTTTTGCTGCCTCTGGTTTGAAAGCTTATAAAAGACTTTACTTCTGTCCTTTCTTTCTTTTTTTTTTTTCTGATGATCTCGAGACACATATTTTCTGTCTACTGTTGTTTTAAAGGTCATCTTGAATTGATTCTGCCCCATATCATTTCAGCATATCCCCTTTGTTAACCTGTAATATCATGACGGCTGATATTTGTCAGGGGCACTTGTTTCCATACTTTTATATTCAATGCAAAAAAATATAAACTCTTAAAGGATAGGTAATTTTTAGTAACTAGAGATTTTAATAGCAGTACTATTTTAATTATCCTAGTTATTTGGTATTAATTTCCTATAACTATATCCAGATGTCTATGCAGTATATAGATCCTATGAACAAAATGCTGGAAACCATTTGGTAAATTGTCTCTGAAATTTTTTTTCTCTGGACTTAGTTTTATTCATTCTGAAAGTTGCAACCCTTTGCTTACAGTAGAAACATTTTAAATCATTGGTACTATGATACCTAATGTCACTGATAGTAGAGTAAATGTCAGTTTGAGTAAAAGATACTCTGAGAACCAGTGTGAATTCATCAGGTAATTTAAGTTGTCTTCCTCGCCAGGCATAACTTGAAATACAGAAAAATTACATGATCCTTATGTCTTATTTGGTAGATTTTCTTCTTTGGTCTGATTTCTTTTTTGGTTTCTATTTTCAGGCTCAGCTATGTGAATCATGCAGAAGATATGGCCTCTAAGCTCCTACAGTGTTCCCCAAAGAACAGACTATCAGCACAGGCTGCCTTGAGCCATGAGTATTTTAGTGACCTTCCCCCATGGCTATGGGAACTGATAGTGAGTATGACACATCTGCATATCCAATCAAAGTACTTTACTATCTATAGAGAACATACATGAGGAGAGATTCATTTGCTTATGTTTGCACAAACACAAGATCATGTATATATGTGTTTGCATTTTGTGTGTGGGGGTGGGTAGGTGGGGGGGAGGGAGAGAGAGTGAACAAGCACGTGAGTGCACAAGAGCAGGGGTGGGGGACACACACACACACACATATATATATATATATATATATATATATATATATATATATATATATATATATATTAGTGGAATCCTGGTATTCAATTTCTAGCTTCCCAGACACAGGAAGAAAATGGATTCCTTCTTTGCTATCTTTGCTCTGCAGTCTGCAGCTGTGCATCTTTGTTTTTGATTATGTGTGTGTCCAAAAAATGATCTGAGCATTCATAAAGGAAAAAGGAATATATGATTTACATATTTAGTGCTTTATGCATACAGTACTATTTTAACTGGCTGCAGTACACAGCGGAGAAATGATTCATTTCTGTTTAATTCTCAGAAACCATATTGGTTGTAACAATGACCTTAAAAAGGATGAATACTCAGTGAGCTGAGGAACAGAGTTGGCAATTGGCTAATGCACTGAATTGACATGTAAAGACTGAAGACATGTAATTTATTTTAACTGCACATGCTCTTGCTATTTGTACAGACAGCTCTTCTCTAGATCTTTTAAAACAAAACACATTCCTGGGTGGGTTTGTGTTTTGTTTTTACAAAAGTATCCTTTCTTAGACAGGCTTTTTCAATTACATTTAAAATATTTGGGGGAGGATTTATGGCTGGGAGGATCTCAGCTTTCTTCCCAAGTGTGAAACAGAATTCTTGTGAAATTATGCAGAACACTGTTGCAGTAGGAATATTTTTGTTCAATGGTGATGCATTTTTTTAAATGCCCATTATATTTTTTTCTCATACTCTTCTGATTGCCTTAAAATAACATACTGCCTCTGTGCACAAATATTTGTGATATGTATATTAATCCTTGTGTATACAACATTTACAGTAGACACAAAGCTAATTTCCTTTGTCTCTTAAATTGTATTTTTTCCCCTCCTCTTTGCAGCACTGGTTTCTCCTTTACAGTAGCCCTTTACTTTATAACATAACCCCAAGTAGCAACTCCTGTTGAGTATTCCTATCCTAAATCTTTTTGCTATCCCACACTTACTTCCAACAACTTTTTTTTTACCTGAAAGTGACTATAGATATATTAATCTACTACTCTCCTTGTGTCTAGCAAATTCTCATTAACATTTCATAATGTCCCTGACCATATTTACTCTATATTCTACTCTACCTCCTTTCTAAAAATCAACCCACTGGCCATCATTATAACAGTTATTCCCCCAAATAAAAAAAGAAAACATGAAATTTCTATGGAAAATAATGATTTTGTGACACATCTTACTATACTGAGGAAAAAAAAAAAGACGTATATAGGCTCATTCATTTACTGCTCACCACACTCAAGCATATGGCTTGTTTTCCCTCTTTAGTGGAACTTGTAACTTGATATCACCCCTCCTTTGTGACATCTCAATCCCATATGACTTGATGATTGAGTTTAAGCCAGGATTTTGATGGTCTATGAATTCTGAATTCTGTAGTAGTACTTTTCTGCTAATATGGACTTATTACCCACTTGCCACTTAGTTTATCAGGCAGTGGTTAAATCCAGTTTCTATCAGTGAGTAAATGCCTACACATTATCACTCCACAGCAGACTGCCAGTGGAGACAGCCTTGTCCCCATCATTAACAAGCACAATGTATGCAGAACACCAGAGGGGAATTAAAACCACAAAAAATACCTCAGGGTGGTATTTTTAATATGAGAATTTAATTTGTAATTTCACAGATTAAGAATTTTGGCTGAATTAATCCCTTTATCAGCTCACAGCAGGCTATTTGCAGAAGCATAACCATAAGGCGATATTCATTGGCAGAAACACGTCTTTGCATAACGTTAAACATCAGGAGCAGTAAAACCTTTTGAAGGGGGGAGAATAAAGATGAAAAATCATTATATTTTTAAGGCAAGATTCTACTAAATGCCTCCAGTAACAATTTTGAGTTACAGAAATGCTATTTCTGTGTCTAGAAGATAATCATTATGAAGCATAAATCCAGTCGCAAGCAAGGACATCCCAGGTTAAATACTATAGTCATTTCCATTTAGAACAACGCAGCTGTACTTGTAAACATGTTTACAAAACAAAGAATTCCCTGGTTCACAGACTTTGAGCATTATTTCTTTAAGTGAAGTGACTGGTTTTGGTGACGCTCTTGTCTGGGTTAATATTATGCAGACTACGTTTAGAAATTCTTAAAATTAAGTTTCGTGTTACTGTAGTCTTATGAAAGTTCTCCATCTGACTTCATGGCAGCTGCAGTAGCAGCAGCTGAAAGCCCTCAAGTACTTCTCTTCCAAGGGGAGTTGGAAGAAGGTCCACTTGGGAGGAAGAAGTGTTGCAGAATCAATAAATGGATTGTCTTAGCAACCAAGTCATTGTTCAGACTCACCAATTCCAGGAATCTCGCTGTCTTCATCAGCTCAGACTGCTATAACAAAATACCACAGAGTGGGTGGCTTAAACAATACGCACTTATTACTCACAGCTCTGGGGATGGGAAGTTCAAGATGAAGGTGCCCACAGAATGATTCCTGCTGAGGTCTCTCCTCCTGTCTGGCAGAGGGCCTGCTTGCTGTGTCCTCACAGAGTAGATAGAACACTTCTCTCTTCCTCTTCTGACAAAGCTACTAATCCCATCACGAGTGACCCACCCTTCTGACCTCCTTTAATCCTAACCGCCTCTGTAGGCCCCATCTCCAAGTAACATCACGTTGAGGTTTAGGGCATCAATACCTGGATTGGGAATGGGACTCAAATCAGTCCATAGCATTCTCATTCTCTAAGGTGCTTATAGCCCTAAAAAGAAAAACTTATTTCAACAAGTAGTTCAACCAGGTTAAAAGTAAAAGACTATAGGCATGGTGACACATGCCTGTAATCCCAGCCACTCAGGAGGCTGGGGCAGGACAATCCAAAGTTTGAGGCCACTCTCAGCAAATTAGCAAGGTTCTAAACAAACAGAGTATGAGACCCTGTGTCAAAATATGAAGGACTAGAGATGTAGTTCTGTGGTTAAGTGCCCTTGGGTTTAATCCCCACTATAATAGTAATATAATAATCATAATAATCATGATAATTTTAAAAAGAAGGCAGGGAACAAAAATATTAGTGCCCCCTAGCCTTCTTGGTGTGCTCTGATCTGTCAGACCCTTGAGAAGAGCATCTGGGTTATTGTAGACTAGGTACTGCAGGCAGCTGTTTCATAGAATTGTATAAAAAAATAAAGTGTTATGCTTATGCTAGATTCTTATTTGCTTTGGAAGAAAACAATAATGTAATATCTTTGATATTTGACTATTCCTAAAAACTCTTCAAGTTACTGATGTGAATGGAACTTTCAGGTTTCTTTATCAACTTAGAGGCCCAGGCAGTAGAGTACTCACAGAGGTCCACCCGCATGGGTCACTTCACAGAGGCTTTACCCTCAGGAGACAAATCTCAGAAATGGCTGCAGTTATACAAACACAATGTGAAAGTTTACAAGTTCTAGTACTTATAGGTCCTGAGGGGTGCACTGCATGTCTGTAGTATAGAAGTCAGGGAGCACAGTCACCAAGAGGAGGGGGACACTGAAGTCAATACCCTTGGGTAGTCCAGGGTTTTCTTCCAAACAGATTTCCCTTGGGGAGTTTTAATTGGCAGATTTAAACCAAACAGACAAGAATTCCTTTTGTCTTATTGTAATTGGCGGTGGCTCCTACATATGTCCCCACAGTCCATGCAGGGTGGGAGGGTCATGGGGCCAGTCCAGCAGGCCCATAGGGAAGTAGTCATCCGGGAGCAGCTATATAGGGCAGGTGCCTAGATGGAGCAGATTGAGGAACTAGAGTGGGGGTGTGTAAGAACTGGAAATTGTGTCAGGGCAACTGAGCCCTGCTTTACGTATGAGAAAATTCAGCTTATGTTCAAAATGGATGCTGAAGCACATTAAAACTGAGCATTCATTGCAGTTGCATAACATCAAAATTTAGAAGTAATGTATTGGCAGAATTATAAATGCATCAAGCAAGAATAAATGATATAGTTACCTGGGGTCTGGCAGTTCAAACTGGTTCATTCCACTGGCACCCTATCATTCTCCCTCTGTCCTAAAACCCCAATAGCCTTGCCCCACTTCTTCACAAAGATTTAATTGCAGGAAAGTACATGGAGGGCTGATTTAGAAGAAATTCATTACTTTTCCCAAATACACCACAGGGCATTCTCCTGTGTATACTATCAAGTTACATAAATAATTGAGGCTGAACAACCCTTGTCAAAGTAAATCCTGGGCAATATGGCCACAGATTGTGCACTTTTAATCAAAATGTTCAACCGCTTCTCATTATATTATATGGAGAGGAGAGGAAAATTAAGACATCGAATGCTTTCCACCATCGAAATACAAAAGTCCTTTGGAAACCAGGATGTCCTGTTTTTCATACTTTGAAAAACTATGGTGGTCATCAAACTCCATTGAAGTTTCCCTGATGATGTGATTCTCTACCCACTAGATTGAAAGCTCCCTTAGGTCAACGACAAGGTTTTCATCATCTGTGCATCTGCTGTGTCCTGGGGACCTGAAACAGTGGGTGACTGCTTTACAGCAGACTTCACATAACTATTACTGATTTAATGAATTAAAAAATGTTGCAAAGCTAATTAAGGGTGTTTTCTGCCTTGGGCAATGGAAAGTTTTATATTTTGAAATTTTTTTATTTCTTGTGAGGAAAATTGCCTCGGGGTTTTCTTTTTTAGAAGGAAAAAGCGAGCACAGATAAAATAAATCAGCCTTGTCTTATTTTGAACAAGTCAATGGTGATCATAAAAGAGGCGACTATTACATTATGATCTGGAAAGCAAAATGGCAGCTCCCTGGAACAGGTTGTTGTCAATCATGTTCATTTTCTTAATATCCGTCCACAAAAATCAGAGCTTACTTATGAAATTCTCCTAGAATCATAAACAACAGCTACAAAGGCTTAAGCTACTCTACAGAAACAAGACTCTACATGTAGGTGAAAACCCCAAGGACGTGAAACGAGTTCCTCTAACACCAAAAAGAAGGGTTGGTAAATGGAACTGAGAAATCTAAAGAGGAAGAGTATTAATTGGCCTGGGGAAAAGATGATTCATTGTGAATCCTCTTCTAGGGAAAGTTATAAAATAAGGTCATGAAAATTTATTCTATTGTTAGCTTGAGTGTGTTCCCAATGCAGGTTATTGATTAGTTGTATACATACCTAGGGGATTGGACCTTCTTAATCACAGGTTCTATTCTAACTTGAAAGTATACCCCTCCAGAGGAATACTATTCTTTAAAAACAGATGAAAATTTGAAAAATCAAGGTAAGGCCATGCTACAATGACATTCATAAGGCAGATCCTGTGGATGCCTCTGGCCATCTTGGTAAGTGGCCATCTTGGTAAGTGGCCATCTTGGTAAGCCTTCTCTGTAGAATGTGGGAAAACATGTGTCTGCCATATGCCTTTTCCTCTCTTACATGGCAGCTGGAGATCAATGTGGGATGGATCCAGAGGTACTTCAGTTTCTCCCAATACATCTACCCTCACAATTCTCTCCTGAGAGGACCAAGAGCAGTTACCTAATTAACTTAAAGCTCATACCGTATGGATTTCCTCTATTAGAAATGAAAAAAAAAAAACTGTGATTTGCAATTTTTTCACCCAGATTCTCCTGAGCGATCAGGTATTAACAATTACCAACTTTGATGAAAAAGACTCAGGCTTGCTGCCGCAGTGTCAGCCTCCATTTCTCCACATCAATCTCTTGAAATATGGACTCTGAGTTCCTGTTTGTAGTTTTATTGCTCTCTATGATTGTGTTGATAGTTCAGAGTGGGTTGAGGATAATTCTGTTCTCTATTCAGAATTATCCTGAGCCGGAAAACAAATTTAAATGTTCAGAACACATCAACAGAAGAGACACCCTCTTCTCTAAATGACTGAAGCACATGAAGCTCTGTACAAATTCTACCTTTCTACCAGCATGGTGGTGGCGTATGAAGACCTCTTGAAAAGATCTGTTGATATAGTTTCAAACATGCAACTACCATGCTGATAAAATATAAAAAGGAGAACTCGCAGAGACTTGGTTACGAACAGGCAACTCGCGAGAATGATGCAAGAATTGATATTTGCAACACCAACAGATCAGATCCGTTCCTTAAAATCACCAAGGTCTTTAAGAAAGGTGTCCTACATCATCAGCCCCTTGAGGAACTGTGGATAAACACAAAATAATTATATCCTCAGAGATGAAATACCACGAGCCGGCCCCCTGAAAGGGTGCTTGTTTGGATGTTAGAGTGAAGAATGGGTGTTATTGGTATTTCAAAAGGAAATCTCCCTCGGAGCAGACTGCAATAAAAGCTGACATACAGATTAAAAAGGTGATTAAATATGAATGAGGCCAAACCCACTTGCAAATCAAATGCCCAGGAAAGGTGACTTTTTTTTTCCCTTCCAGAGAAAAGTTCGTTTCACTCATCAAATTCTATTTCTCTAAAACAACAAATCTGTTAGTGTTATCGCATACTAAGTATGAACTTGACCTTTGCAAAGCAAGCCTTGTTACTAAATAATGTATAACTGTTGATATTTCTCCAGTTCCAAGAAAACCTGGAGAATATCTTGGGTGAGAATTTCAATGTGAAATGACACATGTTTTCCTCTGAGACATTTGGCCGGAGTTCACTCTGGGTCCCAGGCATGCCTGAGGATGGGACTAAAGACTGCGTAGCTTTGAATGCGGGGATGCAATGTGTTTGCAGCTCACTGAAGAGTTTCCACGATGATTCTGATATGGTATCTTATAGGAAAAGTTACATTACTAGAAATAAAACTTTGCCAATTTACTTATCATAAAACACAATGTGGATTCACAGAAAACCCAGACTTCATTTAAAGAAGGAAAAGTCAATGCTGAGGACCTCAATACCCACCCCCCAAATGTGACCATTGATGACAGGAGAAAAATACAAGTGATTTCTGTCTAGAAATTTAAATATAATTCTGGACCCGCTCCCTCTCCCCACCCAAAAAAAGCTCCTGACTGGTTTAGAAATCACAGAATTTTGCCTCCAACAGGTTCTTAGAGGAAATCTGGTATTCTTTTGATTCAAGACATTGCTGGGGTCTCATCTTTCTTTCTTTCTTTTATTTTCCTTAAATGACATCTCTATGGAGATATAACTCCCAAACCATGAAATTTACCTAATGAAGTCAAATTTCAATGGTTTTCACTATTTTCACAGTTATGCAATTATCACCAAAATTAATTTTAGAATATTTTTTTTTCTCCCAAAATACTTTGCAGTATGTTTTTGAGGTTCATCCATATCGCACGTGTATCAGAGTTTTTCATTCCTTCATATGGCTAAATAATATTATTTTATCGATGTACCCCATGTCTTCATGCATTATCAACCGATGGATATTTGGGTTGTTTCCTACCTTTTTTTCTAAGAATTCTTTCTTTTCTTAATTCTCCTTGTGACCAAATCAGGGCTCTTCGTGGAAAGACTCTTCTCTCAGTTCTTTAAATTCTGTTTGCAGGTTTGTTATAAGCCCGTGTGGTTCTCCTATTTATTATCATTCCCATCCAAATCTCGTGTTCTTAATAAATCAGCCCAGGATCTAACTAGTCAGACATCCTCAGGATATCTTCTTGGTTCTTCCTTCTTCTCCCTCACTTTCACCTCTAGGATCCCCAAACCATGTATAACCTGCCTACTGAGGGGTCTCGACTCCATCACTAATCCATGTCATCCATTACCTCTCATTTTATCTATGAGATATATCTAACATTTATATCTATCCCACACTAATGACTCACTTTTTGGATTCTAGGTTAATTTATTTTAGATGATTGAATAATTCACTATATTGAAAAACAAAATCCAACCTCCTCAGCAGAATACAAAATGGCCCCATGATCTTGGCTCTTCGTTTCTCTAATCTACCTCCAACCACGCTTCCAGAGGGGGCCTCTCTACTCATATCAGGGTGTTTTTGTAGGTTGTTTATAGTGCTATGATCTCCCTCCCCTTACGTCACTGGATGGGGTATTCCCACAAACTGGATTGTATCCACCTTTTGTTGTCTAAATTCACATTGTCTCTTGAGGCAGAGACTAGTCAGATGCTTTTCCAATCCTCTCCCCCTCCTTGATGGATCTAAGGTTAGACCACATTTCCCAACCTCTCTTGCAGGTAGGTGGAGCCACATGAGTAAACTCCAGTCATTGGACCATGAGTGAAAATGATCTTCTGGGTCTAGGTCATAAAAGTCCCCCTCACAACGTTATGCCTTTTTCTTTTCCCATTTAGGTCAACGTCCAAAAACTGTGATCCTGCAAGTCACTCCCTGAAGATTGGTCTACATGCCTGAATGACCTCCTGGCCCAAAGTTTTTCCCTCCTCTCTCTTCCAATGAATTTTCCACGGGTCAGAACTAAAACTTAGCAATATTGAGCCTCAGAACTGAGCATTAAACCCAAGGCTGCTGTCCACGATACTCTTAACAATCAGGTGATCTTCATTTCTAACTCTGTAGACTCCACATTCTTATGCATCCCACAACTCACCACCTTATACTGTAATTGTGGTTTTCAAACTTATCTCTTTCACCAGCTTGGAGCTCCATAATGTCTTGGGAATTGGGTCTTTAATTTTTATAAGCCACTATCTACCATAACAATCCAGCCTACTTGATAAGTATATATATATTTTAAGGAATTCAAGGTACAATGACATCTCTCCCCACATCTATTTCACTGGAATATCAACACAAGTTTTTTTTTTTTTTAAAGGTGGTAGTGGTCGTAGGGGTGTGGTATCTTTGTTTATCTAAATTTGCAAAAAAGCTGGGTTAAACAAAGCATCGTGTTTCTTTATTATGGGTATGTTCTGAACTTCCACATGATAATGAGCATCATCAAGATGATATAGGTTTTCTTTTCCCAAAAATATTTGGTCACAGACTTCTTTTTTTTTTTCCACCCAGAACATCTCGAAAGAATGAATCACAGAGCATATTTGGAAAAAGCTGACCTTGACTAATATAAATATTGCAAAATCTTACATGGATACCCAGAAATGTTATATTTCCATCCTAAATATATAAATCAGAGAGTCAACTGAAATAGTCAGGGTTTGATAAATTTCTAGAATCACTACACCAGAGTGCACCTTCTTGAGGGATGCCTAGCATTGGGTTATTTTTCTGCCATGAGTAATAACATACAGAAAGGGACTTGAGGATAAAATCTAGCATGCTTTGTACATTGCTCTTGTTGTCTTTCTTGAATTAAGAATGAGCCAGAATGACTACAGCTATTATCTCAGCTAGAAAGATCGTCTGGAAGTCAGTAAGGTTAGAGTGGAAACTGGTTTAACTCACCCTGGACGTTAGTGTTGGAGATGAGGTGTCCCCCCCTTGCATTGGGTTAATGCAAGAACATTCAGAGGTGACACAATTGGACTGCAAGAGCAACCGACCTAATGAGTCCAGCCTAATGGGAACGCCCTTCCTGGGTGGTAACTATAGGAGATGGGTCACTGTGGGTTTGCCCTGGAATGGTGCATCTCCCCTTCAGCCCTTTGCCCCTGATCTATCTGCTTTGTGGCCACCATGAATAGAGCAGTAGTCTGCCACCATGCCCTTCTGCCAGATGCTCCTACTCACCTTGGACCCAGAACGATGGAGTTGCCCGGCCATGGACCGAACCTCTGAGACTATGAACCAATATGAACTCTTCCTCCTACAAGTTGTTCTCATTGGAGAATGACGAAAAGCAAACTCAGTGTCCCCAGCGATATGATCAAAACATGGGAAGAGTTTGAAGGAGAACTTGATGCAGGCAAGAGTTCAATGTTATCTACCATCATTAGTAATTGAGCATTGAAGGGGAGCCCCGTGGTAATGACCTTAAACAAGTCACATGTACTGCTCTGTGCCTGGGTTCTTCCTGTCAAAATAGGGTGGGATTCCATTGCCTCTGACTCCTAGCTCTGCACTGTCATGTTGGGATTCACTCTGTTTCGACTTCAGTCCTCCATCTTTTATTCTGGTCTTTGGCAAATTACATTCTTACTTTTTTTTGCCCCCCAATCTGAAGATGCAAGGAGTTAGCAATCAAATCTAGATTTTCACTGCTGGTGGGGACACACAGAGGAAGGGGTAATTCCCCAAAGAAGGTAATTCAATGTCATTTCAATCTGACCTTGGAATTTCCAATGACTTTCCGGTTTTTAATTCACCTTCTTAATTTGCTTGATTCTGTAATTCTAATTGCCTGGACCTAGGCCAGTTAATAGCAGGGTTAAGATAGGCCTGAAGCAGACCAAATGCAGAATCTGTCTAAACAGACAATACTGCCTTGAATTCTTAAAAGCAGAGCAAATTTACCCAGAGTAAAATGTCCTGGTTATCTAAGGTGAACATATGCTGTTTATTCTGCCTACTTTGCAGCTTTATCTTTGCACACATGAAATACTTATTTGATATCACAGTGTGACTGACTCTACCACCCCCCAATATTAGCCCATCTTTCTTAAATAAAGTCCTCTCTTTCTTTCTTTCTTTCTTTTTCTTTCTTTCTTTCTTTCTTTCTTTTTAATGTTTGGAGTGTGTTGCTATAGTTTTGTTATCACTTATAAATCATCTCTTTGACCTCAGAAAATCTGCCAGGGCTGTGGCATGACAGTTTTGAAGATGTCGGGTGTTTTTAACCAAAGCGAGGTGTCCCCTCCACAGGCTGTTCACAGCCAGAGAGGTCTGGGAAGGAATGTAAAATTCTTGTGACCACAAAGGAAAACAGAAATTGGCAAAAAAATAGCATCAAATTGTCATGCTATTTTAAAAGTCCTTAAATGACAACTGGAAATGAGATTTCTGAGGACGAGGTAGAGCTGAGAAAATAAAGCTCTTCAAACAATCCTTGATCAGCATTCCAGGTTGACGGATCTGGACAAGAGCAACCTTTTCAGCAATTCACATGTTGCCATATTTAATACAATATGTTTTCAAATGATTATATGTATTAAGGGTGAATTCACAGACCTCCATATCCAATGGAGGCTACTAAATAAATACATGTGCATATCAAATATATACTGGATACAATGAGAAAATTACAGAGGATTAATAAACACACACACACAAATACACACACACACACATATAAATGGTTGCTGGGTGATCATCTTATATTTATAAAGCCAAGTAAAATGAGTGAAATGTCAGATAATAATAACTAAAGAACAACTTGAAAATCAACGTAAAAGATATCACAACTCACTCACTGTAAGAGTAAGAGAAAAGCAACCTCACTGCAGACTAGTAGCCTATGGATTTGCCTTCTACTCTATGTCTCCTCCCTCCATCTCCCTCTCTCCCCCCACCTCTCTCATACTGGGGATCAAACCCAGGGGTGCTCTACCACTAATCTAAAGCCCCAGCCCTTTTTAAATTTTTTTTTATTTTGAGACAGAGTCTTGCTAAGTTGCTTAGGACCTCGCTGAGTTGCTGAGGCTAACCTCGGATATAAGGTCCTCCTGCCTCAGCCTCCCTGGCAGCTGGGATTATAGGCAATCACCACCATTCCTACCACTTTGCTTCTGTTTCTAAGAAGTTTCTTATTAAATTTGACTCTTCGATAAGAAAAGACTACCAGCTTTGTCTTGCATGACACATTTTTTTATTATTTTTTAAACATGTTCTCTCAGATATTAATGTATTTTGAAAGCAAATACAATTAATGAGAACTGAAATAATTAATAGCTCTGTGTGAATCTCCGCATTAAACTTTGTTTTCAAGCAGTGTTGACTCCCACGGATTCATGGCTTACATAAACGCGAACTCATGAAGGCATACAGCTAATCCCCTCCGTGACTGAAATCTACAACCCTGAATGGGCTCTAGTTGAGACAATGTTGGGTCTCCGGGGGAAAATGATTAAAATTAAGAGCCAGTGAAGCAATTCTGACATTGCACCTAAGTCTCAGTTCCTTCAGATAAAATCTGAAGAAGGCCACTCACTTCCCCAACGATGAGTTAAGATCCAATAAAATAGAGATCCCAGGGCAGATGTCTAGAGGAGTTCCAGGGTGAGCCCCACATTCATGGCAAAAAGGATTTTGCACTGTAAATGTCTATTAGAAATAAAGGATGGAACCAATGATATTCATGATCTAGCATTTAAGAAAATGGGAAAGAGGATCCTATTCAGATATAAAGTCAGATCATGGAATAACAATACGTCCAAATATAGGAAATAGATTTTCAGCTTCAATAAATCACTTTACTTCCCTGAGATCTTACCTTTCCTCCCCCGTAAGCAGAAATATCAATAGATCTGCCTTCATATTTATGCCATTTAATCCTAGAATTGAATGAGGCAACGCATAGATCACTTAGCATAATATCTGTTATTGCTATGGGGATCCTTCCTAGGGGCACCGGGGACACCTGATACATCGTACTTGAGCATCATCAAAAGTTAGAATAATTGGACGATGCTATGTGCCTTGAGTGGATAGTGTGGCTAGATGGACAGGGACACTCTTAACTTCACCCGTCCCCTAGAATGAATGAAGCGCCTGGTTAAAAAGAGGTTCTGAATTGGCTTCACACACAAAAAAATTATCTATTCTTTTCTTCCTCTAGAACTTTTTTCATGAGAAACCAGCCACTGCAGAATGCCAGTTTGAATGTCTCTCTGTCCCCAGACCACTGCACCTTAACCACACACCTCGGGTGCGTGAAGCAGTGCATGCACCATCCAGCCTAAGTGAATATGTGGGTTTACGGAGTGCATATTTAGAAAAAAAAAAAACAAACTAATTTACTTCTGCACTCCCGGTAGACCCATCTTGTTTTCATGCAGCTGATCCAACTTCCAATTCACAAAAGCAAAACCTCCTTAGAACCAAAATAAATGCTAATCTTAAATTCAATGTACCCTGACAGCAAATAAGTTTGCTGCGCTTACTTTGGCATGAATAAAAAGCCTGCAAGGAGACTCCTTCCATAACAGCATGTTTACAAGTTCCATTGCCCACTGGAGAGATTGATGTAATAAACCCATAATAAAAAGCCTCATGTTATATATTTCTCTAATGTTTCTTATCAAACAGCCTACATTATCTTGGCTTGGTGTATTCGATTTAAAATAGGTTTTCCATAAGTGCCTCAAAGGTAGAGGTCATTTTTCCCTTAGTTTTCTATACACACGAGAATGTTTACAGATACGTTCTGGCCCTCGAATCGGAAAAATATGCTTGTTGGGTCAAGTGGTTCATGGTCTTAACCTGTGAATTTATTTTCAGCCTTTTACAGTTTTCCAAACTGTAATAGTTGGTTATCCCCATTCCATAGTTTATTTTTATTGTTAACCTTGATTGGGTGAACTGTTCCAGATCACATCAAACCACTCCTAAAATTTTTTTTTTTTAATACTGGGGATTGAACTCAGGGGCACTCCACCACTGAGCCCCATCCCCAGCCCTATTTTGTATTTTATTTAGAGACAGGGTCTCTCTGAGTTGCTTAGCACCTCCCTTTTGCTGAGGCTGGCTTTGAACTGGGGGGTCCTCCTGCCTCAGCCTCCAGAGCTGGTGGGATGACAGGCGTACAGCTACACACCCAGCCACTCCTTCAACCTGAAAGTATTTTGCATTATAGGTAGATTTCCCAAAGAGATTGCTCATTTGAATTTGGAAATACCCTACCAGAACTCCCAAAGAGCTATTCATCTGAACTCTACGGCAAATCACTTAGATGACATGGTTAATCCTCACACCCCAGGAAAATGGGGGCAATTGATAAGGTCTGAGAAACATACTTCAATGAGAGGGTACCCAGATTTGTGTATATCTATCTTCACTGAGTTCCAGGGGCTGCTCCACTATGCACATCTAAAGAAAAGGCTTTTGCAAAGCAAGCTGTTTTTGCACACACTCTTAAAACATTAATTAGCTCAGTCCTCCTTTCAGAGACTTGACCTCTCAATAATTTATTGCCACATTAAATTGCCCAAAAGCACTCATGTGTTCATTGGTTCAAATGTTCAGTTAGTTCATATTGGGTTCCAGGCACTGTATTAGAACTGGAGATTTAAATGGAGAACAGAGAGTCACAGTTGCTCTTTGTAAGATACAGTGCACTGAGAGAAAAAAAATGCACATTAATCAGTCACAAAAAAAAATCTCTGATTACAACTGGTGAAACATGCTCTAAAGACAGAACCCCACAAAATGCTTTGCGGCAATTTCTTCTGGCATTAGACCAAAATTCTTTTTACACCCGCAGAAGTAGTTAGGATTCTTCTGTTGAGATATATATATTTGGTTTGAATTTATCCTGACTTTCTTGGGCTTTACATCAATTTTTCCTGTCTTGAGATACTATATACATCCTTATCAACAGTTGTAAAGTAAAAATCTCATCACTTGATTTCTACTCTAATTGCTTCTAAAATTCCATAGAACGCACGGTCCAATCGCCACATTTTTTTTTTGGCCAAATATGGTCCCAATTCTAATTCCTCCTAGACAATAAAAATGCTCTTGTTTCTTCCATTCCAGAAAGTCCATTCTACTTTTGAGATATCTCTAATGATCAGAAAGCCAATGCTAAACGTGAGCTAGAATGTTCCCCCAATTTTTTTCAAGTTCTGGGGCCACTGACAATAAGTCGAATTCCTTCTCCACGTGATGGGCCTTGAAATATTTGAAAGCTGATAACTTGGGGTGGGAACCTTCTGAAACTTAAGAGTGAAAAGAACTTTGGTAATATGACAGCAATTTATATATTTGTCTTATGACCATCTTTCCGGTCAAGAGGCCTTACTATACTACATGTGGAAATATTCACGTTCCGTCATTTCAAATAACTCTGGTAAAGTCCAATCCTTTAGCTAAGTTCACTTTCAAGGGCTAGACACTGTGAGAGATAAATGACATCTCCCCAAAATATATGGCTAAAACTGTAATGTCTAGCATCTGTGAATATGAACTTAGCTTTTAAATAAATGTGTTCAATTTACCAAAATATAGATCCATATCTATATCTGGTCTAGATATATAGATATGGATATAGATAGATAGATGGATATGGATTGGTGATACATGGAGCCGTTATAGATACAGTGGTCACTCTTGAGTATTAACCCAAGAGGACTCTCCATAATCTTTCTGATCTGCGGATGTGGTCAGTTTGTATCTGTTA